>NC_048218.1:139547476-139583237 GCF_002007445.2 Ailuropoda melanoleuca | reverse complement strand
TTCTGATAATTTGGTTACATCCATATCCATTATTTCTGTGGCAGAGGCCACAGACTCACTGTCTTTTTTTTTGCTGGGGGGGGGCTTCTCCTTCTTGTCATTCTGATGAGGAGAGGTTGCGGGGTTGTCCAGAGCTCAAATTATTGACTGGGACCCAGGCCGTGCGCCCTTGTTTTATAGGGATCTTAGGGATGTGGGCTTCTTCTTTAAATATTTTATTTATTTATGTGGCAGAGAGCCAACCAACGACTGAGGGAACACAAGCGGGGAAGTGGGAGAGGAAGAAGCAGGCTCCCAGCGGAGGAGCTCGATGAGGGACCCCTTTCCGGAACACCGGGATCACGCCCTAAGCTGAAGACAGGCACTCAATGACTGTGCCACCCAGGTGCCCTGGGATTGGGCTTCTTGATTTTTCAGCCTGCCTTCTGGGGGAGAGACCTGCCACGCTGATACTCAGGCAACCCTGTTTGGGTAGAATCTCTGTGTCCCCTGCGAGGGGGGATGGGGATGGGCACGCTGTGAGCCTGTATTTCCAGGCTTTTGTTCTCTGGTGGCTTTCCCTGGCGGTTTGCTGTGCCTCTTCTGAGAGTCAGAGCAGCAGTGGCCGAATCTCAGCCTCTGTCACAGAACAGAGGGATTGCATCCCATTCTCCACTGATGTTCTGGCCACTTTAACTCTGTTACTGTTGGTGCTGCTCAACCCTGCAGCGTCCCAGGATGTGCGCCCCACACCCAGCATCCCAGCCCTCACTTCCAGGGCTGGCACGTCTCTGTCCTTTGTGTTTCTAACGCCGCCCGCCGCCAGCCGCCCCCGCGCGCTCCCGGAGCTCCCGGTTTCAGTCTGGATCCAGTGAGCACACCATGATTCCGGAGTTCCGTGAGATGCCTGGTGGCGCGTGCTCCCAGCTCACAGTCTCAGTCTGCTGTCTCGCTGGTACTGTCCCCGAGTCTGCCTGCTACCCGTGCAGGTGGCTACTGCTTCCCATCGCCCAAACGCGGCAGCTCCCTCCCCCTTCCATTTATCTTCTGATATCTGTGCGCGGTTTCACGGCTCCCCACTTCGTACCTCAATANCGCCTGCTACCCGTGCAGGTGGCTACTGCTTCCCATCGCCCAAATGCGGCAGCTCCCTCCCCCTTCCATTTATCTTCTGATATCTGTGCGTGGTTTCACAGCTCCCCACTTCGTACCTCAATACTCAGTGCTGGAGATATTCATTTGTAGAGATCCAGATGTATCTTCCTGTGTCTCAGGCTGATTCCGTGGATGTTCAGGGTGGTCTGGTACCTATCCAGCTCGACTCAGGGGACCTGCTGAAAAAGGGGTCCCCTACTCCTCCGCCATTTTAACTTCCCACCCCATTTTGTATCATTTTGAAATGCAAGTTCTTGGGCCCCCTCAGAGCTATTGAGTTATAATACCTGAAGGAAAGTCCAGGAATCTGCATTATTAAGTCCCAAAGTGATTAAGATGCACACTAATATTTGGAAATCACAGTCCTAAAACAGTTTATCCCATGTCCTTGCTCTGTCTGAGAAATATGACCAATTATAGACACATGCTACATCTTTAAAGTTAGAAACCAATTCCTTACATCTCTCAAGGCCAAATATTTTTGATGCACTCAGTAAATACTGGCAATGTTAGTCAAAATATTTATTGTTGCTTACTCTGAATAAATATTTTAGGTCTAGATTATACAAGACTTACCCACACGTTCCAAGATATCAGGTCTGATTTGCATCAGGAATGTGTACCTCCTTACAGCTCTCAGCAATAATCCTCTGGCCAAGTGGGATTTCTTTCTTAGAGGTATTTAACCCTCCCAATTCCTAAATGGCCAGTATCTCCGTACCTCATGCAACAAGAATAAAATCTAACAGGATAAGATTAATAGCCTCCTCCCTCATGGAGAGATGGAAATAGAGAATATTAGTAGCTGTGTATATAATATCTAAACAGATAATGTTCATATATGACGTCTTAAGAAAAAGAAATGAATCATTACTATCTGAATTACCTCTCAACTTAGCCTCCCCGAATTTTTGTTTGTTCATTTGCAATGGTTCATCTATTAAGTAACCATTTTGACTCTCTTAAGAGGGTATTTTGGGAATTATTTTTCCCACAGTCCTAGGATTCCCTAAACCTCAGAAGTTTTGAAAGAACCCTATAATACATTCTATCAAGTGTTCTTGTTCTGCCACTGACTAATTAGGTGGTTTTAAATATGACACTCTTTTTACTGGGATCTGGATTCCCCATACATATAATTCTCAAGTATCAGTCTACGTTCAGATCATCTTTAAATTCATCTACAGTTCTATGATACTTCTAGGAAAAAATATTTCATCTAACATTTAAACAGAAAACAATCTTTCAAGTAAAATAAATAAATAAAATGGTTTCACCGGAGTATCTTAGATGTCCATAAATAAGGCCAAATGCACACATTCTATTCTGAAGGTATAAACCTAGGAATGAGAAGGATTTCCCCCACTCTGGCTTACCTGCTTATGAGCGTGATCATAAGAATTAATATGATTGTCAAACTCCTGGTGCTTGTGATACTGCTTGTCACATAATTCACAGTAAAAGTTTGCCTTTACATCTTCCAGGGCTTTTGCTGTGGACTTCTCCTTTTCTGGAAAATCCTTTAAAGAAGGCAAAAATGTTGGTTATATTTCTCTCTAATAGCACAACCAGATCTCATGTTAATCCAGTTGTTATTTAATTTTATTGTGACTAAAAGAATATGGTGAGGCTCATCAGTTTTGGGAAAATAATGGCACGTTGGAAATAACTTTCAGCTCAGCCTCATTCCTAACATACCAACAAATAATAATGAGCTCTCTCAAAGGAGCCCACACCTGGGGCACCTAGGTAACTCACTTGGTTAAGCATCTGACTCTTGGTTTGGGCTCAGGTCATGATCTCACAGGTCATGGGATCGAGCCCCATCTTGGGCTTCCCACTCAGTGGAGAGTCTACTTGAAGATTCTCTCCCTCTTCCCCTCCCCCAACTCACATGCTTGCAATCTCTCCCTCTCTCTCTCTCTCTCTAAAATCAATCAATCAATCAATCAATCAATCAATCTTAACAAAAGAAGAAGAACCCCATAACTGCAGTCTGGCCATTCTCTTTCTTGTCATCCATTTTCAGATTGTGGTTCTGCTGACTCACTACCATTTCCTCTGCCAACCCAATAACTGATTTCAAACACAAGCCCCCACTATTTCCTTGAAGCACCCATTACTACGAGGTCTCTTTACCATAACATTAATTGGGACATTGATTACATTGTTTTATATCCTTCATCTACTGCTTCGTGTATTTTAGCCTCACTGAAATTGTCAGTGTTTGGAGTTGCTATTCTCAGCACACAAAGTCTATTCCCATCTTGTTAAATTGGTGAGCTCCTACTCCTTTCCCAACACCCAGCTCTTTGTCCCCTCTGGAATGCTTTCCCATGACTTTACCAGGAGGACAAAGCCTCCATTTTGTTGCTTGTTACCAAACACGTCTATGACCGTTCATAAACATTTCCTTTTCTGATATTACCCCATATATTTCTGTGTTTCACACAACGCCATCTCAGCCAACTTATCTATCTACTCCATACAGTCTCCATGGGTGAACTTCATTCACACTATAGCTAGGGTCTTATTTATCTGTAGGCTCTAACTCCAGGATAAGTTTCTTCTATAAGCATTGGTTCACGTTAGATGCTGCCAATGGGTTTACCACATATTTTTCAAAATTATTACCCTTACAATTTGGACTATGCTCTATCTCAAACAGAGTTTTGGTCACATCTTTCCTCTGCTTAAGCTCCTCCTGAACAGGAGAGAATATAGTCAGAGGTATTATAATAGCATTGTATGGTGACAGTTGGTAGCTACACTTGTAGTAAGCATATATAGAGAGACGTTGAATAACTATGTTGTATACCTGAAACTAACATAACGTTGGGTGTCGATTATACTTCAATTAAAATAAATAATAATAATAATAATAATAACATAATCTTCTTGAATTCTCTCATTGCCTATAGAATAATAGTGATGAGTACTTACTGAGCATAAACTATGTGCCAGGTATTAAGCTAAGTATGGGATGAATTCTCTCATTTATTCCTCACACCAACCCTATGAAAATAAGTTCTTTTTTAACCTACATTTTACAGATATATTAATCAGCACTTAGAATCACACACTCATGGTCACTGAATTAGTAAGTAGAGAGGGGATTTGAATTCAAACACCCTACGCCTAACTCCCTTGTTAATAAACAGCTGTACTTTACCATCTTCCTTAGGGCCAGTCCTCTTAATGCACCATACAAACTCCTTCCTACCTCATTAGTGTCATATTGTATCAATCCATGCCCCCATATTACTCCCCTTTAATTCTATCACCAGACCTGTCACATGATATTAAATGATCTGTTTTCAGGTCCATGCCCATAGATCCTTTGAGGGCAGGAACTGTTTTATTCATTTTTGTGTTCACAATGCCAAACATATAGTCTAGCCCAGAGTTACCTATTTAATATGTATTACATAAATTAATGGATAATAGTAGCTCACATGTTCATGCCTCCCATCATTCTGCAAGTTTTCCATTATCTTTCTGCCTAAATAAAAGAATGACTGGCACATGGAGGATATCAAGTAAATACACATAACAAATGAATGGACAAAATAAAGGATGGATTTTGGTTCTGTTTCTCTAAAATGACTAACCCTCTATATAAAGAAGTCAGGCCATAAACCTAAATCTCAGAGCCATTGCTGACCAGATAAGAAAGCAAGCACAGGGAAGAGAAGTGGATTATCACAGGGTTGGGTGAAGTGATGGAATAATTAATTTGGACAGGGGCACATAATGATTCAAGCCCAAATATAAGATGCTAACACACATGGCATGAAGGCAGGAAAGACATGAGTACCATTAGCAAACAACAAAACTAGACCAAACATCTAGATTGCCTGAGAGAGTTAAAGAAGGAATTTGGTTATATTATCAGCTGATGGGGGATATAAAAACTACCGACAGGATGTAACCAGTAATGAGAATGTGGACTTCAGTTTCAGGACAAAAACCCAGTTGCTCAAGGAATTGAAATAATGGCATGTTAATGTTGTCACTTGAGAGTTGAGGCTTAAGTACAGCATTGAGGTAGAGCTAAATCTTTGGAACTGATAGGCTGACAATCAGGGGAAATCATTAGTTCTCATCTCAGCTTTCACACTAGGAATTTTTTTACATGTGCTTTACATATTGTGTACAATTTCAAAGGCTGGATTGGAACTAGGGACTACTTGGGTTTACCCATAGTTTTTCTTCCTTTATTATAACACTGGAATAACAGCCTTAGAAAAGTGACCACATGCCTTGGATATTGAGCACCTGCGCCTCAGTGCTCAAAAGTGCCTCAGCTTCATTAACCAGAGGCAGGGTGGCAACTGAGAACTCAGAGTGGCTAAAAATATACTTTCATATTATTCCAGATTATGTAGAGGATTTTATAACAACAGCTCAATGACCAGGGGTGAGGCTCCTTCAGTTACTCTTAGTATCTTCATTTAAACAACATTTTTTTCTAAAACAACCTTTAATTATGACATTAAATGAATTTCAGTGTAAAATTTCATAATTATAACAGAGTTCTAAAACATTTTAGCCATCTCCAGTGAATGTTCACATTTTATAGTCATCAGACTAAATTATATACCCCATTTCTTACTTCATTTTTCTTGCCAGGAAATGGTGCTGCTATTCCCATTTTCCTTCCTTCTAAGGGATTAATGATATTCCCCAGGATATATTCTAGTGTCCCTATTAAGAGAGGAGGAATACACACATGGGATATAAACGCCATTAGCAAAGCATTCATACAGAGTTCACAATCCAGTGTGTCTATCAAATACAGAAGTAAGAGCATAAATTTAACAGCAGGTGAGTGGGGGTCAGAAATGGGGAAGCTGAGACCTGAGAAGAGAAATCTCAGGCAAAGGAGAATATAAGCCAAGAGTTGGGTAGGGCTAGAGGAATCACAGAAGAAAGGAAAAAAAATAAGCTTCCTTAAGCATCTTTGGCAAAATTGGAAACTGAGGTTGGAGCTGTCGCTGAATTTCAGTAAAAGAACTGTGACCCAGGGGCCCATGACACCACCCAGTGTGAGGTGGGCCTGTTTTCAAGTGTGAAGGTGGAGTCCTGAGTTGGTCTAGCTGTATGTACCAGAAGGCCGGAGGGTAAGGGCTCAGTCTAGTAGACTAGTAAGGGAAATATCACATAATCTAAGTCTACCATTTAGAAGGCAATTTATGTTTAGTAATTTCATGAGTTCTATCAAATCAGGCAATGGTAAAGCAGGGCACACTTTCCACTGTGTCATGCTGCTTCATCCCTCCACTGAAACACATAATCATCCAACTAACCATTAAGCATTGATATATTCAAGAATTGCTAAAAATAGAACTACTCTAAAATCCAGTAATCACGCAACTTGGTATTTTCCCCCAAAATACAAAAGTACTAATTCAGAAGGATATATACACCCTTATGTTTATTGCAGCATTATCTACAATAGCCAAATTATGGAAGCAGCCCAAGTGTCCATCCATTGATGAATGGATAAAGATGAGGTGGTGTATGTATACAATGGAATATTATTCAGCCATAAAAGGGAATGAAATCTTGCCATTTGCAATAACATAGATGGAAATAGAGAATATAATGCTAAGCAAAATAAGTCAGTCAGAGAAAGACAAATCCCATATGGTTTCACTTATTTGTGGAATTTAAGAAACAAAACAAATGAACAAAAAAAAAAAAAAAAGAGAGAGAGAGGGAGAGGCAAACCAAGAAACAGATTCAAGTACAGAGAACAAACTGATAGTTACCAGGGGGGAGGTAACTGGGGGATGGGTGAAATAGGTGAAGGAGATTAAGAGTGCACTTATCACGATGAGCCCTGAGTAATGTATAGAATTGTTGAATCACTATATTGTACACCTGAAATTAACACGACATTGAATGTTAAGTATACAGGAATTAAAACGGAAAACTTAATAAAAATAAAATAAATAAAAATAAATAAAAGTTTGTTATTTAACAACAAAAAAGGATACTCTTATTAAGGATCTTCTAAATGTCAATTTCTTAAAGGGTCTTGACCTCAGAAATTTACAGTCTAAAGGGAAACAATTACATGTAAAATACTAAACAACAATAAATTGCAATAGAGTGATAATCACAGACTGTTATAGAGCATTACCTAGTTCGGACTACTTAAGAATAATTAGAGGAAAAAGTCAAGGTGTTTTTTTTTCTCTTTCTCACATAGCATTAGATACACTGTCAGCACTCAGAATGTCTTGTCTTTTTGTTAAATGACAGGATATTTTCACTGGTCAAATAACTTGGAAGGCAACTTAAGATGACATTTGTTCCCTGAAATAATTACACAATCTTTAAATATAGAGAGACACAGAACAAATATGAAAGAAGTAAAAATAGCTAGCTATTCTCAGTATCAATAAATTTTAAAAAAATTAAAAATTGAATAGAATTCACAATAATACACTTGACACACAAGACTTAACATACAATTTTATCTTTTACTTGCTAGTTATTCAAAGTTCTCTTCTCACACTTTGCCTAGAAGAGGGGCCTTTAGAAGCTTATTTAACAGAAAAATAACATTTATGAAGTGAAAGAAAGCTTCATGTTAACTATTCTCAATGATTCATTAAAAGGTTGAAAATGAATTATAAATTGAATATGACAGCTATCTTAACAAGAGTCATTTTTAAAACATTGGGTATTGCCAGTGGGCATTTTATGTTTCAGTTCAGTAGAATTCTGTAGTAATTAGTTACCTTTAATAATTAATATTTTGGGTGCAGAGAGAGAAAAATGTACTTTTTTTACACTAAGAATTTTACATTCATGCAAATGACAGGTATGTCTGTAATGTGGCAAGAATGCTGCCTTAGAGTAAGGCATTTAATTAGAAATATGGGTGTTCTGCCACCAAATTATTTTATTATTGTAATGATGATTACACAGTAACACCCACTGAGCATTCACTGTAAAGCAGAAATCTGCTAAGCGCTTCACACTTGTTAACTCCCTTAATCTTCACAATAACCTTATGAAGTATTATCTATTATTATTCCATACAAAGATATGGAAGGCAAGGCACAAGCATGTTTAGAAACTCGCTCAACACTGAAAGGCAGAAACTGGATTAAGAATCAGACTTGCCTGACTTCAGAGCTATTAATCATCATGCTAAAGGCTGCCCCAATTACTTAGCCTTCATCCAGATGCCACAAAATTTCAAGCTACCTCTGCTAATTTTTTATGGATTTGGGTGATGCAGAGGCCCTAGCTCCCAGAGAGAGTAAGGGGAGTAATTATAATTTTAAAAATCTATTAAGCTCTTGAAGCTGAGAGACAGGCACTAGGAAAATACAAGGTGGTCGTCTTGTTTCGACTGGTTGTGAATATGTGCCCTGATTATTAAAAAGGAAGAGAAAAAAGTCAATTGCTGTTCTTCATATCTCCTTGATGGTAATACCAGCTCAGAGCATTGAGGATTGAATTCATATTCTTTGTATGAAAGCTCACATTTGACCTTTCACTGTTACGTGTAAGAGATTGCTTTAAGAATTCTAATATTCCCTAACCTGTTCTATTGTATTGGCCGCAAACAAAATCCTGCTTCAAAGAAAGTGCATCCCCCACCCCGATTAAGTAGCAGTGGATTCAGAAAAGTCTTTTGGTCCAAATTGTCTTCCTGAATCTTTGCAATGGACTGGGTAATGGAAAACTCACTTTGGAGGGCTTTATTCACTTACTTATTTTATTTTTGTGATAAAGAAAAATTATTCCTTGGACACTGACTAGCTTGAGTCTCAACCTCTCCTAGCAGTTTCAGTTATTTCAGTATAAATTAAGGGAATAATGAGTGACTTGCAGGATTGCTGTGAGTATAAAATGAGTTTATTTTTAGGGAAGCACTTAGTACCATGCATGGTAAAAGTAGGAACTTGATGTCCAGGGATTCTGTGTGCATATATGTGTGTTTATGTATGCATGTGCATGCCATGATATGCATGTGACACTAGAAAATTATTTAAAAAACAGTGCCATTTTCCCATGAGTCTACAAAGCAACTTTCATTTTCTGATGGAAATTTGAGCTAGTGAGTGGAGCCCTTCTCATTCTCACCCCACCATCTCATAGGAAAGCAGTCAATCCCTGCTCATAAATGCAAATTTGGTTGACACAATTGGGATTTTCAGATGTTTTTATCTATGATACCTGCTTAACTTTTGGACTTTTTTGGAATACCACACATTGTCAAGAGATCCTCATATATGCTCAGTTAACATTAATATTGCTAATATTGATTTTCCTGAAGACGTGATTGGCTTCTTTTATAGAAAGAACGGTCTTTGCATTATACAACAGCTACCATGGTACTTGTTACTTAGAAAACCTCAATAAATACTTGTTGAATAAGTGAAACTAATGAATTAAAAAAGCAATGCTATTCCCACTACATAATAGTATGGCCTACTCTGGCCATGTACGTCTATCATGAATTAAACTGTTGAGGTGATGGTAGAATAAGCAGATGAGGATGCTAAACACATGGAACTTTCAGACTTCTAGAACAACATCTTTTTTAAAAAAAATGTAGATTCTGAGGTCTAAGGAGCTTATTGAAGAACTAGCGTAAAGGAAGGAAGAGGAGCTCTGCACACAGATTCACGAGGACAACTACAGATTCCTGACTTCAGTACTCTTCCCATTTGGCCATAACCCACTCTTCTTAAAATTCATTAAGAATCAAGTGTGGGTTCCCCAGATTTGAAATAGAATACGACCAGAGTTACAGCTTTCCATCAATGCCCAGGGCGGTGTGAAGTCAGCCACTTCCTAGATTTGAAAGAGAGCTTTTCCCGTCTTATTAATAATTCGTTTAAGGTGTCCAGATTAGAAGATTAATACAACCACATTAAATATATGAACTTGCCTCTGGGTAGCATGGTTGGGAGATGATTTGGCATCCTTTCTCATTTGGAAAGAAATGACAGATTTCTGACTTACTGGCAAGATGGCAGAGTGACGATTGCATTTCTGCTCATGAAGTAACAATTAAATACTTAAAGTTTGCTTGTATAACTGCTTATTTTGGAAAAGCTTTCTAATTGGCTGCATTTGAACAGAGACTATTTTTGACCAACACATGCATTTCCACTGGAACCGCTGTTCATCAGCATTCTACACCACCAACCACATCTTCCTCAGCATAAATTAATATACAGTTCTTCCACCAGAAAAACAATTTAGAAAGACAATAAGGCAGTTCCAGATGCACCCTAAGATAATCATAATAGTAGCTATTGCTTCATTGCTTACCTGAGCTTGTCTGCCATGGAGGCAAAAGGGGCAGGTATAATTTCGAGATTGCTTATTGATCGAATACAGATGCTACAATGCACATGTTTTAAAGGTCATGAATTGGTTTACAGAGGTTTTTAACCACCAATGAAACAGTAAAATACACATAAGCTGATGAGCCTTGCTGGATACAATATAATATTAGCTCATCAAGGTGCAAGGACCATCAATCTCTAATGGAGAATATTCCAGCCCTCATCAGTAAAACCAAACAGTATACTTGGGCTGGGGAGAAAAAGAGGATGCATGAAAAGATATGTAAATTAACCCAGGGGCTGGGAAGTGGTTGAATCCATTAAATAGCAGTCCTTGGCCTGCTAGCATCCATTAGTGAATACATGAACATACATGAACGAGTAAATATAGTGAGTGAAGGAATAAATACATTTGATTTCTTTCTCACTTTTTGCCTGGTTATTTATAGTGCTAAAGGGAAGAGATTGGAATGTCTGAAATATGGATGGTGGTGTCAAAACCCATTTAACTGTACAACTCAAGAGTGAATCCTAATATAAACTACAGACTTTGGCTAATAACTTATCAATATCAGTTCATCCGTTGGAACACACTAACCCACCACAAAAATGCAAAATGTCAGTAATAAGGGAGATTAGATGTAAGAGTTGAGATTATATGAGAATTCTCTATGCTTTCTGCCCCATTTTTCTGTAACCTGAAACTGTTCTTGAAAAAATGTCCATTATTTAAGGAAAAAAGTATACAACGAAATCACAAAATCACAATTTAATAGTCCTGCCTTCACTGAAATCAAAGAAAAACAAGGGATGGTGTAAGAATAATCAAATCCATGCTATGCTATGCATACAGCTGAGCTTGAGGCATGACAAATGACAAATGTGAGCTGCTTTGTATGGAGAGATCTTGAGACTCAGTTCCTCTCTGTCATTTTCCGTGAGACAAAGAGCAGCCCTTGCCACCCTTCCAGAAAAGCAGGACCTACTGACAGACCACATTACAATCATTCGATCCACTAGAAATCCAAGGGCAAAATTTCTATATTTGAAAGAAAGATTCTAGGATGTATCTATTGTGTGGGTGTGTAAAATATGATAAGGAATTTTCTTCCTCCAGACTGAAATACTGTTCCATTTATAAAGGTAGTAATTACCACCCCACCCCATCCATTCAGCCCACAGATATGTATAACTGTAATGAATATAGACATATTGCATTCATCTAAATTGAATACATTTAAATGAATACATCCATTGTGCATTAGAAAGTACCCCCATTTAGCCATTACTCCTGCTGTAACTACTTATTGTAAAAATGCAATTAATAGTGTCTGACATTTCATTTTCGAATAAGAGAAATCGATGAAAAATGTCAGGTAACAAAGTTTTCTTGAAAGTTGCAAGTGACACCTGCTCAATTAAAAACCATTTTTAAAAATTCAATATTCCTAACAGTTATTGAGGGGAGAAATGGTCATTCAGAGATGCTTATCTACACATTATTTCACTTTTGCTTGGGAACTGACTGCAAGCATGTGCTCTCAGATATATTCAGGTGTTTGTCAAGTGAGTTCTCATTCCCAGGCCTTTTCAGGTTGTCCTGGGTCTAATCTGTATAGTTCTAAAAAATTGTGTTTACATTCTTTATGTACTAAAAACAGGCCTGGAAACTCCTGAAGCGATGGACTGAAATAGTACAATGCCAATGGCTTTGCTTTTAAGGACATGCAAGCCAGATAAATACCCAAATGCCCAGGGCATTGTCTCTGTTTTCCTGAATGTCCGCTCTCATGTCTGATAAAAAGTCTACTACATTTGGTTTACTTGTTCTATAACCCAGAGATGTTTAAAAAGTGAATGTGCTCACAAAGACACTTCATTATTTCAAACTGGCTGCTCCAGGCTTCTATCTATTGCAATTCTAATAGGTAATTTACTTTCAAACTTCGAGAAAACTAGCAATTGTGAAAGAAGCATGCTGTACAGAAGCTCTGTGACTCAAATCTTGAAATATTAACTGCAACCTGGGAAAATGTGTCAAAGAAAGGAAAATCTATTAAAATGCGAGTTTGGGAAAAAGGCATTCACATGGGCTCAAGGAAATGCTGTAAACTAGATTATGTTCATTTCAAGATCATGAAATGATGTACAAAAGCCTGGCTCCATTGTCATATAATTTGGAAGAAATATTTGTCACTTATATTTTGTCCATTTATTATTATTCTCATAGAACTTTGCAAAATGTGGTTTAGTGACTTCAGAAATCCCTAAAAGCAAAGTCTGTATACCAGTTTTATGGGTACACACTTGCTTCTTTGAAAACAACCTAAAAACACTTGCCAGTTGAAGTCAGAAAGCCTGGTTAGCTGGAAAGTGTGGCCAAAGTCAATTTGTGTCATAATGGTGGTACCAATGGTACGTCCCACCCAGATTGTGGCAAATAGACTATAGTCGTTACAAATTTTCACTGCTTGAGAACTTGGAGAATTCATACTTACTGTTAACACCAGGACCAATTTAATAAGCCATATAGCTGTGCTCCAAACTATTATGCATGTGTGTGCATGCGCTCACGTAGATGTATGCACTTTGGATAGAGCCAGTCTAAAGACAGAGCAAGCTACATTAAAACAGAAGTTGTGGGCCCATCGTAAAAGAAGTGGCATACAAAAGTTAGAATCATTATAGAAGCATGTAATTGGGTAGACTTCAGAAACTCTTCTCCAGATAAAGAGATTTAATCCAGAAGTTTTATGTTTTCTAGGCTGGTGTAGGATAAGGAGGAGATCCAGGATGAGAACTGAAGTTGACTTCTATCTTTGAGACCAATGGTAGAACAATTAATATTATCTCTTCATATGGAAAATGAGATAGAACTAAGGTACTAGATTTTTGTGTCTATGAAACTCAAGTATAAATGAATATTCAGTCTCTAAGCTGATAGAGATGTAGACATAGATACAGATATTCCCTTTCTTTTCTTAAAACCACACAATCAAAATCTATTTAACATGTTTAGAAAATCATGTTCTTCCTCTTTTAATGCCAGAAATAGAAAATTTTCAGTTTTAAACCATCTTCTACAGGAGAATCATCCTTAAATATGGGACCCCCTTTCTCCTTTTTCCCCTAACCTTAAAAAAAGCATTTAGTGTTGCATTAGTCCGTAGATGGTTAATTACAGAGAGTTATTGGGGATTGAGTGCTGAATTTAGCCAGTTACCTTCTTTTCTGATATTGGGATGGAAAGGAAGAAAAAGCAAAAAACAAAAGAATTCATACCTCAGACTTTTTTTTTTAACTTTTCCTATGCTGCCCTTGAAGGAGTTTGGTGTAGGGTAGGGATTTAGTTGTGTTATGAAGATTTGTATTAGTTACTGTGCTATTCCACTGCACAAGATAATGCAACACACAATTGCTGTTTTCAAAGACTCTCAGACCACCTGAGGGGCTAAAATTAATTCACAAATTGCAAGCCACAACACAAAGGGATATATAATCATTTGGTGGGGGTTTAAAGTGCTGTGTGTATTTAGAGAAGGGAACTAGCCATCTGTTCTGTAATGTGCCTACTTACCTAAGCAGAATAATCCCTATTATGATAGAATTTTATAATGAGTCTAAATTAATAGTCTTGGATTTGACTTTTACATATAAAAAATGAATAATACCTGATGGACTCTTTAATTCCATAGTTTAAGAAGGTACATAAAGTATTGCTGAGAATGAATGAACCTACATCATGTAATGTGAATAATACAGATTTTACTCTGTATACTAGTAAACAAGAAGCCCCCCTAAACCTTAGGAAGGATGTGACTCCTATCCCCCATTTCCTCTTCTTTTCCAGCTGGTATTATTTCTGATCAGTAGGTCAGATTGGAATGAAGTTACTCTGCTGTTCCTCTGTACACTCCTTGTGATTATTTTCCTAGAACATCTCTCTTGAACTTTATGCTTTTTGTTTCAGAGTTCTCACACAAAGTCTGAGTTCACTATGAACTTCCAAAGCACAGTAAAGTGATTAAAAAAAAATTGGATTCCTATAGATGGTTTCTCCTCCATCCATTATGCCATAGAAAAGCCTGACTGGCTGCTGTCTGCTTAAATACTCTGGTTGGAATCTGTATCCGTACTCATGACTGCATTTCAGCAAATATCTATTTTGTATTAGCTGCAGTGATGGCAGGGGTCACTTACATCCCTTTTAGTAGAAACAAGTCTCTTCTGTAATATAAAGGAAAAGAAAACCTTCCCTGATAGAAACAATGATGCCCTTAAACTTTGAAATAAATACATTAGGCATCCCCTAGGAGCAGCAGCAAAGATTCAGGCAAGAGCATCCCTCGTCATTTACTGAATGCCCAAATATCACAATGGCTTTACTTTAGGGAAGAATGCCAAGAGACAGGAAAATAAGAAATAAAACCTCGGTAAGGAATATGGACAAAGACATGGAAGAAGAAAGAGAAAAGAGACACATGGAGTAAACAGAAGAACCCATATTCTACAAGGAAGGAGTGGGACAGAAGGCTAATGAGAAGGAAAGAATGAGGTTTGTGGCATCGCAAAGAAGTATTTCAAAAAAATAAACTGGAGGGGAAAAAAGGGATAAGTCATATTTTCCTTAGTGCTAGGTAGTTTTTTTTAGCCTGGGGGAACAGTGGGATATAGTTCTTTTAGGATTGTCTATGACGCGAAATTTATTTGTGGGGACTTTAAAGTATAGAAAGGTCAACAATATTTACATTGCATATGAATCATCTTGACCTTGACATTCTCAGACTGACAGAGTTCATATCATTGTTCCTCAATAGGCAACCTTTTGTCATGGGATATTTTTCAGGAGTCAACACGTTTTGTAGTAAATTTGTCTCAGTTGGAGATTTAAAGACCAGGACAGGAATTCAAAGATTGGAAATAAATATTTACTAAGTTCTTACTGCGTTACTATTGGTGTGTTAGGTGCCACAGGAACCGTATAAGACCCAAAATGTATTATCCCTAGACTAAAAGAATGTATGGTTAGCTACTGGAGGTAAAACATGAGGGAAATAGGGAGCACTTCACATAACAAAGAGTAAAAGCATTTAGGAGGTAAAGAGATTGGGGTTAGGAGTCTTAATCTTAATTCAACCTTTTGTAAACTCCTTGGCCCTTCATTGCATCACTTAACTTCTGTAAAACAAGGATAAAAATGTCATTCTCACAGGATAATTGTAATAATTAAATAAGGTCAAACATAAAAAGCACCTAATACAGCTCCAGGCACCACACAGCAGTCACATAACTCTAAGTAGATAGAGACAGAGTTAGATGTATGTGAATATAGAAAATAAATGTAGTCTTCAATGCTAAGGAAGTGGGCCAAATGGAAAGATGAAGCAGGAATGGTGTCTAGGAAGGCCTCAGTTTTGAAACTATTTATTAACAGTGGAGGAGGCAATATGTTCTTGTGGTTAGGAGTGTAGTTCTGTGTTGGGCAACCTGAGTATAAGCCAGAGCTTTGTTCTTCATGTGTGTAAAGCAGTCAGCAATTCCAAGTGGATGTGTGCCTTCAACTATAAAACAGGAGTGTGAGATAATAGCAACCAACCCAGAGGGCCACTGTACTCATTATGGAAACAAACCAAATGAAATACTTGGCATAGCGCCAGCCTCACATTGCTCTTTGTTTGGTTACTTCGGATATATTTCCTAGGTTGGGGAGTTTGGTTTTCATTTTGTTTTTACAGAGTTTAGAAACAAATTGAAGAACATGGCATTGGATCTGAATGTGATATACTGTGATAGTTAAGGACAAACAATGGGCTGGTTAGAGTGGACATGACTGAGACTAGGGGAGAGTCCTTGAGGACTGCACCAAAAATATGTTGGCTCCAATAGGGAAGGGGGAGCATGCCTCCCATAACTGCCACCCAAACAGTATAAGTAAATAAAGAATGGGCCCACAAAGTCCAATAAAAAGAATTTTTTCCCACAGGGAAGAGATGTAGTTATCTGTACTCGACTGAGTGATGTACTGTGTAGATGACAAGTTTTTCTTCCTGTGGGACCTGTCTTTGTGTTGCAAACTAAAGGGAAAAAATTCAATGCAAAAACAAGTGAAGCTTCGGTCAGACACTTAATCATACTCCTATGAGGACACTAGTGCCCTTTATTGCTGACTCTTTTCTTTCCAAACTCCCTATGGCGCCATATTCCAGATAAGTTACTTGTTAGAAATAATGTTCTTTGCATTAAACATACATTTTCCTTTCTGTAAATAGGCTCTGCTTTCTACTACAGATGTTGAGCTGAGCTGGCTTCCTGACCTGGCCTTTTGCTACCATGTCTTTTGGATTTCTGCCTTTGGTACAGTACAGATGGACTAATTTTTTTTAATGTACTTTTTTTGTTATTGAAAGAAAGCTTTAGATGTTTTCTGTTACATTTCTATTACTCTATAAAAAGTGTAATTTCAAAGTTTATCAATTTGTAACATATAGGAATCTACCTGTTAGATAAATAATAAATAATCTTTACTCATTCTGCAATGGCGCGTATTAAATTCTACTACATTTATGTGAAAATATTCCTTAGGTGTCATGACAAATAACCTCAAGGTCACTTTATTTTTTATTTAATAAAAAACATGTGCACCTTCCAGTACCTTTCACTGATTGCAACATGACCTTATTTATTCTATAATTCATTAAAAGAAAAAAATATTCGTAGAAATGGTATTAGTATTGGACAGAAAAAAGTTTTCACTCAAGGTAACCACAAACTTGGAAGGTGATTAGAAATTATTTTGAACATTGTACATTTTATTATTAATAATGAATGAATTAATAATGAATGAATATAGGTTCTAACTACAAAGGCTATCCAGCCTCACACCAACTATTTTGGTTCTTTAGCAAAACTTTCAAAAAGACTTATGTGTGTATATGTTTGTGTGGTAGCATTTCCATAAAATACTCCCTTTTAACCTGCCTTAAATCAACTCATTATTTGATCAAGCCAATCATATAATCAAATATGAATTTGTAAAGGTTTAATTATCTGTGGATTATGTCAATTCTTCTGTTGTCCATTTAGTTAATATTTTCATGAAAACCTGGATAGTCTAAGGTCAGTGTTCTATTCATCAGTCTTTAATGACCAGATCTGTATGTTGAAACACACAAGTAAGATGTCATTATTTTACTGCATGTTTAGCAATGTCTAAGCATTCAATTTGCTAATCAATTGAAGAACAATTGATTCGGATAGAAACGAGGTCTTATTTCTTTAATATTCAAAACTAAAATGTAGGAAATTTTCCACTTTCTTGTGTCCCCCATTTAACTAAATCAAATTTAATTTCACCAACTAATGCATAAATTGTCTTTTCTAATGTGGAGGGGAAAAAATCAAGAACCTAAGTGTGTTCTTAAAAGCTAACTATGAATTCCAATGAGTAATCAAGTGACAAGTATATTAAATTAAGAGTTAAGATTCTTGTTTCCTCATTAGTAAATTTTCAAAAACATTTCTCCTTTCTTATTTTACTGGAGAGTTAGAAACAGGAGATACACTGTGAAAACTCATGCCATATACAAAATATGATTGCAATCAGATAGCCAATGGGAGAAAAAAGGGAAAAGAAATGAAAGAGCTATGAGGCAGATATGTCTTTTGGTAGAGACAAATTTGCAAAAAAGAAGCCATCAACAAATGGTGAGCTAGTGGTGTGACTAAAACTTGTACATATTTTGCAACTGCTTTTTATCCCCTTCCAGTCAGATCTTTGTAAGAACCTATATCAGCTCTAAAGGAATTCTTAAACTTCCTATAGTCAGGCACTAAGGACTTTACATTCTGTTTTGTTTTGTTTTGTGTGGACTAGGAATTGAAGGATTTGAAGCTGAATTCTTAAATGCCTCACACACCTTACCAAAAAGCTAATTAAGTATTATTTGTTTTGTTGTCACTATAGAAGAGTTTTCATTTCTTAAGTTTTTATATAAATGGAAGCATGTACTCTTTTTGCCTGACTTTTCACTCAGTATAACTGTTTTGAGCTTAATCCATGTGTCTATCACTTGCTCATTTTTATCATAGGATGGTATTCTATTGTATGGCTATTATAATTGTTTATACATTTCCCCTTGATGGGTGTTTGGTTCTTCCTGGTGGTACTCTCAGCTGGGGAAGGAGTGAAAGGGTTGTAGGGGTAGAAGGAACTATAAAGGGGCACTAGAAAACATTGGGTGATATACATATAATATAAATAACTGAAATATATGAGATGATCTTGATTGTAGTGATGATTTCATGGGCATATACCTATGTCATAACTGATTAAACTGTACACTTTAAATATATGCAGTGCTAAGATATCAGTGATTAGTTTTTCTAATAATATTTTCCATACTCCTAATAAGAATTCTTGAATCTCCCATGTTAAGAAAAGATCTGGGTAGATATTATCCCAAACATGGCAACAGTAATGCTTCCTCCCAGGATATAATTATTTCTTCTTTAACCCATTCTAAAAATAAAAAAAAATATTTTCATAGTTTTATATAAATGTCAAAAATAATTTGGTTGCCAGGTAAATTTTCATTCACTCATTTACCTTTCCATGAGTAAGGTACAACTTACTATGGAAAATATGCTTGGAGGATGTACTTCTACAAATCCCGTTCAGATTTCTCTCCCTGTCACTTGGCTACAACATTTTTATTCTGCTCCTTACATAATGTTCTCAGGCAATTATTTTTTTCTCTTTTTCCATGTGTCCTGTTGGGCCTGGTGATATATTTTACCTTTATTTTATGGACGTGGTAGAGAATGTTTAAGCTCATGGTGTACCAAATGTCATTCAAAGAATTTTCTAAAATATAGATTTCATGATTCATTACAGAGATAAAAATATTACTGAAGTGATAACAAGTGGTTCAGTTGAGGAAATAGTTAATTCATATACCTTGTAGGCATAGCCATACAACTGATGAGTTATTCAGCATTTGGTTGAAAGCAAATTCGATAATCTGATGGACTATTTTTTTGTACTCTATAAGTGTTTATGAGGCATTAACAATATTCAGGTGACAATTTTGGATGATACAAGATAATTTCTTGTACCTTACGGCTACTTGACAGTAAATGCTGATCATGACAAAGCAGCAATGAATTATATACTGAAACTAACTGCTCATTTGAATATTTTATAGATTCGAAAAGAATACTAAAAATTAAAATATTGACAAATATTGATACTCAAATTTCAAAACTTACTTTTGCGAAATACATATAATAATTTGGTATTGAAAACTAATATTTGGGGCACCTGAGTGGCTCAGGTGGTTAAGCCTCTGCCTTTGGCTCAGGTCATGATCCTGGAGTCCCAGGATCAAGCCCCATGTTGGGCTTCCTGCTCAGTGGGGAGTCTGCTTCTCCCTCTCCCTCTGCGCCTCCCTGCCAGTGTTCTCTCTCTTGCTCACTCTCTCTCTCAAATAAATACATAAAATAAAATTAAAAAAAGAAAATGAACATTTTAGGGATGCCTGGGTAGCTTGGTGGGTTGAACATCTGAGTCTTGATTTCAGCTCAGCTCATGGTCTCGGGTTCGTGGGACCGAGCCTGGCATCAGGCTTCAAGCTCAGAGTGTAGTTGGCTTGACCCTCTTCCTCTGCTCCTCCCCCACCAACTCTCTCGGTTTCTCCCAAGTAAGTAAATAAATAAACTTAAAAAAAAGAAAATGAACATTTTATAGGTTTCATATAAATTTGAATTGTTACTCTTGAGAACTTAGTTCTATTTAGGCTGATTTTTTTTAATTCTGTCTTTAGCAAACATTTATCTTACTTACCTGAATGGGACATATAATTTTAAAAGTTATTCATATGAAGAAAATGCAATAAATGATGTGTGAGCCTGGTTTTGAGGTAGGAAGGGAGACCTAGGGTCTGTACCTAGACTTACCTCCTGCTAGATGTGTGTGACTTCACTCATTCTCAGTTTTCTTACATTTAAAAAAAGGTTTGGTTAATTGACAAGTTTCTTTTGAACTCTAAGATTGTACCATTAATTTTTGTCTTTTTGGAAGAGACTTCTTAAATACCAATATGTATGTTTGAGGGGAAAAAAGATTCAGTTAATAGAATATTTCTGACAATAAAATGTAAAGATGAGGAAAGAGTTCTGGGGAGAGAGGAGGTGGAATTATTCAGGCTTGCAGGTTTCTGCAATGATTTACCCATTGACAGAACCCATGAATACTTACTTTTCCAACCCTGTGCCACTGTAGACAAAGCCCAGGGCACAAGAAGACATTTTACCATATGTCACCTGTCACACATTCTTAAGAGTTAATAACATATCAAAACCTTCCAAATATTTTACATCAAGTTATTCATGCCAAAATAAGGCATCTGATTATATAATTACAGTTTAAATGTGTTGACATCCACTCATTAAGCCTGTTTTTTTTTTCCTTTACTTTGTTTTTATTTTCAATTTGTTTGGAACTGCCTTAGTTTCTACTCCATCAAGATAAATGACTGAAATAAATTAATATAACATTTTTATTGATGTACCTTCACATTTGCAATCCACTAGTGAGAAAGAATATGATGGACTGAAATTTGTAAGGTGGAAAATATTCTTTCAGTTAAATGAGCTTCTAAGTCAGAAAGAAAAAGAAAAACTTAGAAATTGAAAGGATCAATCCCAACCACTAAGAGCTAAAGTTAATTCCCTGCCAATGGTGGTGAATGCAGTGATTAGAGGAGATATGCCTTTGCATTTCCAATGTGGTGTTCCACACAGCAATGTTCCAAGTCTAGAGTGAAGAATTCAGCCACTTTCCAAAAAAATGAAAAGGCTCTGAAATGTGTGCTTTTGCAAATAAAATGCTGAAGAGTAACTTTGGAGTTATATTCCAAGACAGTCATCAAGGTTGACAGAATCTATCAGATCTTGACAGAAAGATTTAGATTAGAAAGGCAGGGGCTAGAGAAGTTGGTTTGTCCATTAAGGTCCTCGGAATGATTGTTTCCGTGGAGTTTAAATTGCAAAGGGCTCTTATTACTTCTAAAGTGAGCAGAAGAAAAGTGATTTTCTCAGTTGGCTGAAAGATGTATTTATAGATGCAATACAACTATTAAAACATATCACTCAAGGCTCATGTAGGTGAACAAATATATTGTTTTCTTTTTCTAAACATCTTTTTTTAATCAAGAAAAGATTACTATTGGGAAAGAGTTATTTATTTTAAAATCAGATGGTTGGCATAGGGCTTACCAGGAACTACTGCTTGGATATGGACAAGGCTGTGTGCCCTTTTCTATATAAAAAAAAGAGTTGGGGCAGGGAATGTAACCTTTAAAAGGAATACAAATAGAGGAAAAGAATGAATTCTGAAATTTTTTTTTACTCAGGTGTTTGGTTTTAGGCATTTGGCTACATGATGATAGTTTAATTTCTTTCTGCTTTTACCTTTTTTTTTTGCCTCTGATTTTGGGGGTAGTTCTTATAAAAGAGTATCATACAAATTTTACTATATCAAACAAGCTTTTTCTATACAAGAATAAAAATGTGTCATTTATAGTGAGATATCATATTCACTCAAAGACTAACTTTGAAGTAGCACAGAGTAAACTTGCTTTTAAAACGTTCATCCTTGAGACTCCTGGGTGGCTCAGGAGGTAAAGTGTCTGCCTTTGGCTCAGCTCATGATCCCAGGGTCTTGGAACCATGCCCCATAGCACGCTCCTTGCTCAACAGGCAGCCAGCTTCTCCCTCTGCCTGCTGCTCCTCCTGCTTGTGCGCTCACTCTCTCTCTCAAATAAATATATAAAATCTTTTAAAAAATAAATTAATTAAAAAAATTAGAAGTTCATCCTTTTTTTTAAAAAAAAAAGAGGAATTCGTACTTGAACTGTATTGTGTATAATGACATTACTAAGATATTTCCATTTCCATTTCTAAGATATTTCCAAATAAGCATCTAGGTTAATACCTACATTTTGGATTGTTTCCTGTGATTCTCTAGAGCAACTTGAGTCTTAGACTTTAGAAATGGTAACAAGTGTGTAGAGTAGCTTGCATGGAGAAGGATAAGAATCATGCAAGCTAAGGACCCCGTCGATGAAATCCTTGTCTCTAGTAAAGAAGTGTTGGGAGTATTTTTTAAGTACCAGAAAAACAAACAAACAAACAACCAAGCACCAAAAAAGAATTATTTGTAAATACTGAAGTTGTGAAATAACTCAAACACAAAACACAAAGAGACTAGAACAAGAGAAAGGAACTGACATTTAAAGTTGACATACCCTATGTTAAATACCTTATAAAGACTATATACCTTATGAAGACCATTACATCATCCATGAAAAGAATCCATAAACTGGAGTCTGTAAGCTGCTCTACTACGTCTGCAGTTTCCACTCCTACTTATTAGAGGAAAATTCAGTATATTGAAAGCAGAGCAAAGGGTATTGCTTTAAATGAAGTAAGTGGGGGTGCCTGGGTGGCACAGCGGTTAAGCGTCTGCCTTCGGCTCAGGGCGTGATCCCGGCGTTATGGGATCAAGCCCCACATCAGGCTCCTCCGCTATGAGCCTGCTTCTTCCTCTCCCACTCCCCCTGCTTGTGTTCCCTCTCTCGCTGGCTGTCTCTATCTCTGTCAAATAAATAAAATCTTTAAAAATTAAAAAAAAATAAATGAAGTGTGTGTGTGTGTGCATGTGCACGTGTGTCTGTGTGTCTGTGTACATAGGGTTGGAGTCCTACAACCCATGGGCTTGCCCAGAGCACCCTTGAGCAACTCTGCTCAATGTGGATACTACACAGCTAGGCCATCTCTAAGGACCCTTTGCCTCATAAACTCAATGATTCTATCATCCTATTCTGATCTTATTCCAAGCCACCTTTCTTACATCTAATCTTAAACCAGACCAGCCTTTGCAGGATGGAGAGCCAGGAAGTAGTTTGCCTGTTTATTGGAATTTGCTTGATTTCATAGAGACAGCAGCTCATAAAAAGGCTAACTGTATAAAAGGTTGGAATGAAGGGCCCACAAAAAAATTTATCTTTGCCTGTCACTTCTGCTGGCTTCCAAATGACTCAGGCCTCCCAATAAGATCCCGAATTTGGAAGCTGCATTTTCAAATACCAGAAGGATTTAGACACGAATGTGCAGATGGCTGTATAAATAAAATGACTGTCACTGACTTATTTTTCTTCATAAAATGGGTGCTATGATTCTGGCTAATCTTGTCACAGCGATTTTACCATTAAGGCAGGCATTATTTGAAAATTAAAAGCATTCTATTTTTCATTCACATCTGAAATTTGCTCTATCTGAACTTGCAGATGTACTTAGAAATACAGGATTTGGAGCTAAAGAAAAAAAATGAATAAGCAGGTGGAAAACCTGCTACATCCTTCCTTAGAGGAAAAAAATATATTTTTAAACAGGAAATTAGTTTTATAGATTTTTTTATACTAGTATTATCCTGACTTTTCTCCTGCATGGATGGGCAGACTAAGCTAGATTATTCCTCTGGGATTTTCAGAGTTCTTTGTGTGCTCCAATATATCTCACATATGGTTGTCCAGTGAATAATGTCATTTGGGTCACTTGACTCATGAACAAAACACATATGCTTAATTCCTGCATGATCTAACTCTGGTACACTTTGCAGTCTTGTTCCTCAGAATGCTCCTGTACATATTCCTATCAAGGTAAATGACTCATTATTTCCTCTCAATAGCCATTCTTTTCCCTCATCTGTACTCCCTGCTCTAACTCGTCTTCGTGGAATGCCATTATTATGCCTCATCATGTTTATATTTCAGCCAACATTCAAAACTGAAATCATTTGCTATATCTATTCCGCAAAGCCTATTATGGTCACACTTGCCAAAAGCAATCCTTTGCCATGAGCCCCCATTGCCCTTAAATTCTCTTCATATGATTTGTGTCAATTCTTCATTGCATATATACCTGGTCTTTAGTGTCTGTTTCTTGAAAACACAGATCATACCCATGTTTGGTTGGATTTAACACTTTTCCTAGTACAGAGTAGACGTTCAACATATACACTTTTGAACTAACTTGTGGAGTTAGTACAGAGAAATGCTACCTGTAGCCAAAATACAATCCTGAGCAGAATCAGATAATTGGTAGATCAAATCAAAGAATATGGACTAGCAATGCAAATATTCCCCTCGATTCTGATCATTTCTACTGGAAAATAGTTTTCCGTAATCATGGCACAACTCTCTCTGCTACCCGCCCTTATGGAAACAGAGGCAGAGAAGGACTCTGGCTGCCTGTCTGTCTTAGTTCTCAGGAGGAAGAGGCAAGCTTGTTTATTTACAAAGTAACTAAATTTAAAGAAAAAGTGAATTTAATATTCTTTCTTTTATATTATTTAAACATGGTGTTTCCAAGAGCTAACTGTAAAACATACTCCTCCAGGAGTATTGGCCAACAATCAGAAGAAATTATTTCTTGGGTTTTACCTAGCATATGCTTATCATGGACAGTAGCTACCACTACACTAGTCCTCTCATACCATGTCTTGACTTCTATTACACTAAATCTTCTACTGCCACACATAATTCTCATGAACATTATAGTATGCTGTAACTTTTGAATTTGGACTGCTGATAAGGTCAAGCTCAAATTAGCTTAGCCTTTCTTTGGAGAATGTGTTTTAACAATACCTCTAAGTGTCTCTTCATGTGTTATCACGAGTTTTGATTCATGAATGCCACCCACACTACTACGCTTCTTAAGAACAGAATGAATAAAAGCAAGTGATTTAATATCTATAATGAGGTAGCACACCACTGTAATAGCATCTTTAAGAAAGGGCAATTTCCTCTCTGATCCTGTTTGAATTAAATGTCATCTGTTCAAAGTTAATTTGTTGGAGTTTCTATTTGAATTTATCCTCAATTCAGAAAGCCTACAGGTTGAAATATTAAGAATGTATTGTATTGATTTGGTGGCTACTAGAGAATAAGCTGGCACATAACATGTCTCTTAGGAAGTTGCTCCTAGTAAGAACATTTATTAAAGTGCACCTTATTAAAATATCACATGCATACAGTCAGGGCACAAATCATCATCTCGATAAGTTTTTACAAAGTGGACCCATCCTTTTAGCCGGCACGCAGATCAAGAAGTGGAGCATCCTCCAGCCTGCGGAATATCCATCAAGCCCTCCCACAGCCCCTCTCCTGCAAAGATCATCAATCGAACTCTACTACAGTCTAGCTTTGCCTGGGATAAATACTATCTTAGTGCATTTGAGCTGCTGTAACAAATATCATTCACTGAGTGATTTAAAAAGCATTTATTTCTCACATTTCTGGAGGGTGCCAAGTCCAAGATCAAGGCACCAACAAATCCAGTGTCTGGTGACAGCCCACTTCCTGGTTCAAGAAGATATGTGGAAAATATTCAAAACAGTGAACGAGCAGTTCTTGCTGTGTTCTCACATGGGGAAAAGAGCAAGAGAACCCTCTGGGGTCTCTTTCATAAGGGCATTAATCCCATTCATGAAGGCTCTATGCTCTCATGACCTAATCACCTCCCAAAGGCCCTACTTCCAAATACCATCACACCAGGAATTTTAACATGAATTTTGGGGAGATGCAAATATTCAGTCCAAAACAGAGAGACAGAGAGATAGAGAGATAGACAGACTGACTCATCAGCATATGTGCTTTTGTATCTGGTTTCTTCTCAAAATTATGGTTATCACATTCATTTATATTATATATAAATATATATATATATATATATATAATATTTGCTTTCCTCACTGTATGGTATCCCATTATAGGAATATACCATCATTTATTTATCCATTCCATTTTTGAAGCACACTTGAGTTGACTGTAGTTTGGGACTATATTGAATAGAACTTAAATGAATATTTTTAACATATCTTCTGAAGTGGAATTACTGAGTCTTAGGATATAAATATGTTCAGCTTTATTAAATATTTTATGTATAGGTTTAATGTAACTATTTTTATACTTACATAATATTTAGTATTCTATAATAACTATTAAATTATTCAAATATTAAAATTTGGGTAAATATCAATGATACCTCTATAGAAATTAGTAAATACAGGGAAGAGAGATCACTGTTGATTGGTTGGGGGTGGGATATAGAGTAAAATTCTGTAACTTTGAATCATGATTTACAGAGAGCCAGACACATGTTTCACCCAGTCAGGGATTAACTTTTTGAGTCAAAGAAGTAATACCATTAATTTTAGGTCCTGTGTTAAATAATGTGGAACAGAAAGAATTCGGGGATTAACTGATGTCCCAGGAGGACTTATAAAGCAGCCTCCAATTGTAATCAGTGCCTTGAATTGTTGTTTCTAGAAACCCTGGGTTTCCGTGGCACCACTGGAATCACTCATTACCTTCTGTTTAATGCATTCTCATCAAATACTGTGATAGAATTAGCTCCATTTTTCAAAGTTTATTCCTTTTGAGGGCATAAGAGGATGAAATGTACATTATTGGTACATCAAAAAGTTTGCTTAAACTTTTATTCCAAAGGCCAATCCCACAGCTAAGCTCATGTTTTAATACTTCAAAATTGGATGGAGTGGCAGGGGTGAGGGTGGGGAGAAGCCTGCTTTATATGTTAAATTATGAGTGAGATACAATCCCCTGAGTTTTGCTTAATCGCAATGAATTTTATTTATAAACATCTATATTTCAAATACCACATTCTATAAATGTAAATTAAGTATGATAAATTTGCTACACTGCTATAAAACATACCTAGTAGGAAATCACAAGTTTATTCTCTATTTAAGTGGCAAAATAATAAAATAAAAAGTGACTCTCTAGTTAGTAAAACAGCTGACAAGGCAAAAGAGAAAAAGATACATTGGAGGGAAATAAATCAACAAGGAGTATGCTAGGTGACCTTCTATTTACAGACTGAATTGACTGACACAGGTACAAGCACCCTAGACATAATTTTTGCTTAACAGAAGAGTTTGGGCTATCTAGCTAAACATTCTGAAAGACAGACTATACCAACTGCTGTCACTTTCTCACTTCCCGCGTACTCCTGTCATAAACCGGTGCCCTTTTCTATCTTCTGCTGAAATGATTCTCTCAAAAGTCATCAAAAATTGTATTTTCCAAACCAAATGCATCTTCCAAATCCTCATTCAGATATTTCTGTGCCCTCCATTTCTTCGTTTGGTCTGTGAGCATCTTGGTTACCTTTTCCTAACCTACCATGCTTCCTTTCTTTGACCAGTTTTATTTAAAATACAGTGCCACAAAATCAAAGTGTCCCTTCAGCTACAGGATTTGATGAGACCATGAAGTCTTTTGACAACTGTCCCAAGAAAACAAGTTCTGAAAGGGTCAGGCTTTAATCCTCCAAATAGCCATTCCTGTGATATCAAAACCCAACTGCCTGGCATCCCAGAATTCCTTCAAGTGTGAAATGACTCAATTATTAACTGGGGGGAGCAGTGTATTTTAGGATTAAGATCTCAGACTTTGAAATCAGATGAACCAAGTTCAAAACGCATTTTTGTGCCTACTGCCTATTTTACTTTGAGCAAATTAATCCTTGCAAGCCCTGCCTCCCCAATCCATGAATTATGGTGCTGTTAATAACTCCTACCACACATAGAGCTACTAGAAGGAACAAATAAGATAATGGATATAAAAGTCCCATGTGACTCGTACGCTTTAAACACCAAAGAATCTATTTGTTATTTTTACTATTTTTTGCTTTGTTGTTTTGTTTTTAGGTAGAAATGCGGAGAGTAGAAACACATTTAGTAAACTAACCAGAAACCAGAGTTCAATGCAGGCTAGAATCAGACCTTATTGATCATTCATATAAACACATGTCCTGGTATATTCTGTCCCATAGTGTTAATCTTACTATGAATAAACCCAGAATCTGATCATGCCAGATTTTCCAGGCTAAATAAAGGAAGACACCCTAGAGGTGTTGACCTGTGGGCTGATTATTAAAAGGTGAGTTATAAATTGCTAGGCTCTTCAATTAGGGAAGAATGGTTGAGACAGAGGTGTAAACACTTCCCTCCCCCAATTCCTTCAACCACTCCATTCCCAGTTCATCCCCAGTATAAACTGGGAGAAATAGATCTCTACTATTTCTGAATTCATAGCCTTAAAAAAATGACCAACTTGTGCTCAGAGGGGCCTAGAGGTAAAGTTGCCTGCATTTTTGTTCCCTACTACAAAGAACAAGGATAAAGACATTAGAGAAGCCATCACTTCTGTAATGAGATGTCTATTACTAAAGGAAATTGATGAACACGTTCATCAACCAGGCAAATCATTCTGGGCCATGACATCAGATTTAAGATATCACTACAACCTGAAAAAGATAAAATATCCATTTCCCACCACTTTGAAATGAAGAGTAAAATTCTGTTACTAATCACCTATTTCAACTCAATACATGTTTTCATATGACCCTTAATGAAGAAAATTAAAAATTTTGTGACTTCATTTTAAAGTCAGTAAATACAATGTCTTCCAAATAACTATTTCACAGATTTGTTCAGTCTGGGTTCCAAGTGTACAAACAGAAAGTTGAAGTACATGTATTTGAAGGGCACTGAACTCTGGCTTCTCATTTTATCCAGAGGCCTTTAAGCTGTTCAGCAAAAGCACCCTCAACTGATCTTTAAAGAACCAACTTGAAGGCTTACCAGTAGCTTCTGGTCCCCTCCAGACCACACAGTCTGAAGCCTAGGATATGGTGAAGGCTTGTCCTAGCACACTATCCTCTTGCATTTGAGTACTTGACCTCCCACCAGCCATGCCATATGCTTACATAAATTATTCATATTTCTTCTCAACCTGTTTATGCACTTATTCCTGCTACTGTAATTATACTGTTTAATTGAATATGTTATATTGATAAAATATAAGTTTGAAATGAAGGAGCTATTTCTATGAAAACCAGATTTAATGCTTTGGAAAGGCTCAAGAATTGATGTTATTGAATTACATGTGAGGACAATGACATTAAAATATTGAGGGGAACAGCACAAATCTAGAAAGATGTGGCATTCTTATTGCTTCACAAGTAACAATGAAATTCTCACTCTACTGTGAATAACCCAGAGAAACCGAGGATGATGAATTAGGATATGTTTCATGTAAGAAGAGATAATATGCAAATATACTCCAATAAGTAGATCCAGGCTCAAAGGAAAGTACTTAGCTCTACTACAAAAGGTGAAGAAACATTCTGAATTAAAAATCTTCACCACTATATGTGTCATGTCTCATAATTTCTGGATTTAATGGATAACTTTTTATTAACTAACCAACCAACCACACGTTCCAATAGCATTAGCTAAGAAGGCTGCCTGTTGGAACTCATGAGGCACAGAGCAAACAACATCAAATTCCCTTTTAAAGGCATAAATTTAAAAAATAATTTAGAGGTGTTAGCACAACTATAGCTCAATCCTTTCCTATTTTTTTTTCCTCCCTCAATTTAGCTCTGAAATTTGCTAAAATAATGTGGTAGAACAGTTTGCTCACATATCTAAAAATAACCACTTCAGGGATTTCATTTAACTTCAGAAGGTCTGTGAACAAATACTTATTTTCATGACATTGGTTTGTGTTTTCATAAAAGGATTTACTACTGAAAAATCTTAGGGTAACCTGTATATAAATTCTATGAAGACTACAGACAGGAGAAATAAAAGAAAAAAGTCCATCTTGTGAGAAGGTGATGGTATAGTTATTTTCTCAGTGGATAAGTCTGTTTCTGTTAATAAGATTGTTAATTTCCCTAATCATTTCATTGAATACCATGTTAAATATGGATTTTGGGTACTCAAGCACATCGTACAGGTTTTGTTTGAATATATAGTGCATGTTATTATTAAATCTTTGTATCTGTGTTTTAATGACCATTTTATTTTACCAGCATTGGTAGAAAAGGTCTTTTTTGGTGATTTCTTTAGTTTGTATTTAAGATGCAGTAAAACATGAGACTACTTAGAATAATGAGAGATTTTATGACAAGTTGTATAATTTAATGCTCACCACTTGGGCCCCTCATTTTTCTGTTTGAGGTTCAAGCCTATTTTAATAATGAATGCCATAATTTGCCTTCTACCTGAGCTGAAATATGCAGAGTTCAACGAACTCTGAAGCATTTTTATAGCAGGACTTTTCTTTTACTCTCCTCATAAAAGTCATTCTTTAATTTTGGCAACTCTTATCCCAACTGTTCACAATCTTTTAAAAGCGTTGTAGAAGCAAGTATACTCTGCATATGTTCTAACTTCCTTTGTTGGGAATGAGCTGCTTTGTTTAAAATACAGCTTGGTGATTAAGTTTCATGCTTTCTTGATGCACAGAAACTCATTTCACGCTGGAATCCCAATATACAAAAATGAATATTCAATGAAAACATGGCATACTAGGCAGTATAACCTGAAAGCTTTGCATTTGTGGGAACCAGAGGATGTGATACCTATCCGGCACTCCTTCTTCTTCTTCTTTTTTAGATTTTATTTAAATTCAAGTTAGTTAACATATTGGGTATTATTAGTTTCAGGGGTAGAATTTAGCGAGTCATCAGTTACATCTAACACCCAGTGCTTATTACAAGTGCCCTCCTTAATGTCCATCACCCAGTTACCCATCCCTCTACCCCTCTCCCCTCCAGCAACTCTCAGTTTGTTTCCTATGGTTGATAGTCTCTTATGGTTTGTCTCAGTCTCTGATTTCATCTTATTTTTTCCTCCCTACCCCTATGCTCCTTTGTTTTATTTCTTAAATTCTACATGAGGGAAATCATATGACACTGTCTTTCTCTGATTGACTTAGCATAATAATCTCTAGTTCCACCCACATCATTGCAAATAGGAAGATTTCTTTTTTTTTTTTATAGCTGAGTAGTATTCCTTTGTGTGTGTGTGTGTGTGTGTGCGTGTGTGTGTGTGTGTGTATACCACATCTTTATCCATTCATCCACCGATATATATCTGAGCTCTTTCCATAGTTTGGCTATTGTGGACATCTAGCCCCTCTTCTGAAGAATTATGCAAACTATGATGGCATTGTGAAATCACTTCTTTTACAGAAAATAGCCAACTAAAAGTTATTTTATAAACAAACACAATTTTCAAGGCGTAAATTAAAACATTTTGTAAAACTACCCAGAACACATTCTGATAACCAATACATGGGATGATATGTGATAGGTCGACACTGACTTGCAGTAATTCTACTTAGGAACTCACTTATTGCTCTTCTAAAAGCATTTAACAACATTATTGTATATTTCGATTGTTTTACCTCAAAGCTCCTTAGAGAAGGTGAATCAAGCTCTTTCTAAATCTACTTTCACAGTCAAATCTCTAAACAGAATCTGCTGTTTGGAGTGCAAGATGTCTTTGGAGACTATATATAGAAAAAAAATTTGACCATACTTACAGTCTTTGTATTAATTTCAGCTGGACATGGGTGAACATATTAAGTATTTAAATATGTCTCTGGAGGTGTTTCCAGATGTTTCTTTTTGGTGTCTTCATTCAGTCCTGGTTAAATCACCTCTTCTTTGGCTTTTTAAAATATGAAAACAAATCTTCCTGTAAGTTCAGTGTTAAAACTCCTGTCTTGGATTACTCCTGGACTGCAAGTTGGAGAGTTTTCTGACTTCCAAAAATATTAAAATCTCCATCATTGGACAATTGTGCCCAAGAAAACTTCTCATTTCTTTTAATTATTTTCCCTATTCTGCTTTGCAATTTTTTATGTTTTTGTGAAATACAGATTTATAATTATTTAATCAGTTCAATTTAACACCTTCTCAGATTCTTTTCTATTTATCCTCCATGTCATGTATAGTACTCAGACATTTCATTATCTGTATAGTGCATGTCACATTAGCAGAATACCTAAAATTCAGATGTAGCTCAGTGGCAAAAGGAATGGCCTAGTTATACGTACAATTCCATATGGAGAAAAGGCAGAAAAACACTATAAAAATCAAACTACTTTTTCTTTTCTTTTTTCTTTCTTTCTTTCCCCTTTCTCTCTCTCTCTCTCTCTCTCTCTTTTTTTTTTTTTTTTTTTTTTTTTTTTTTTTTTTTTTTTTTTTTTTTGGTAGCTTTCTAGTTGTAGTATAAGGCAGAATAATCAGTTTGAAATACAAGCTTTGAATCTGGGACCCCTGAATTTAAATCCTGATTATTCTACTCATTAGCTATGTAACAACAGGTAAGTTATTTGATTGTAATAAGCTACCATTTCCTCACATTTTTTAAAGATTTATTTATTTGAGAGAGAGAGGGTAAGTGCAGAGGGAGCGGGCAGAGGAAGAGAGAGTCTTAAGCAGATTCCACGCTGGGCATGGAGCCCCATGCGGGGCTCAATATCATGATCTGCAATCAGGACCTGAGCCAAAACAAATAGTCAAATGCTTAACTCACCAAGCTACCCAGGCACCCCACATTTCCTCATATTTAAAAGTAAGATAGAAATACCTGTCGTATATGGCTGCTACGATGATTAGATGACATAACATATATAAACTGTGTGGTATAGAGCCTGACACATTGAAAACACTTTATAAACTGTCACTATTGAGTTTTTCTTCTCATTATTTAGCATAGAGATAAAAGGTCCTAAATACCTAAAGGTTATAGACATATGGTATCAATATCCAATACAGTAAAAGACGATTGTGCTGTGCATCTAAACCATAAAAGTTATATTCTTACAGTCTTTAAGGAAAGAGAGAAGCTGTTAGAAACTTTAGGAAGTCTGTCATCAAAATAGTAAAGATAAGGCTAAGTTTGGAATTGAATAAAACATATAGAGAATATCTTTTCAGTATTGTTTAAAAACATGAAGAAGATTGTTACTGGTAACATCAACATCCAGAATGACAAAAAACACGAACCACGTACCTACTGTGGCCCTATGAACCCACCACTCAAAGAGCATCACATAAACTCCAAAGTCTTTTGCCTAAAATTATACCTGTCAGACTATGACAACAGAAATGGGATCGTTTTAGCATTTTGCTAGTTTGTAAAATATTGAATCTACCAAAGTTTATTTGCTCACACTTTTTCCTAACTCCCCATGATACTTTCCTTAGAAATGGAAAGAGGTAAGGTCCTTGTGAGATCTCACGAATCCACATATACAACTACAATCAGCTCTGTTTAGTATTTTTCAAATTGCTCATTTTGGGAACACAGTGCCACATGGTTGTAATGCACAAGGAGAAAAGGTCTTTGTGCAGTTATTCTCAGGGCCATATGCTAATGTCAATGAGACTTTTCTACAGTAGATTATGCAATATTATCAAAACTCATTTGATAATAAAATGAGAATTTTGAGTGACATTTTATTTTTTTAAATTTAAGGGTTTTTTTCCTATTTTATTGAGACATAATTGACATATATTATTAGCTTTAGGCATAGAACATGATTATCTATCTAAATAAATAAATAAATAATCCCTACAATAAGTTACCATCCATCACCTCACATAGTTACAATTTTTTTCCTTATGATGAGAACTTTTAAGATCTACTCTATTAGCAACTTTCAAATATATAATACAGTACTACTACCATTGAGTGATATATTTTAATGTTCTTGAAGAATGCTTGAGGAAGCATTGTTTGAGAGAGACTAGTTATAAAAAAAAATCCCCTCTTGAAACTAAAGAAATGCAAATTTGTTATTCCTTTGTGTAAAAATATCAGCTGATGTTTGCCAAGATATTTAGGGAGAAGAAATGGAGGAAGGAAAAAAGGAAGAAAGAAAAGAGGGAAGGGAGGAAGGGGGAAGGAAAAAAGAAAGGAAGGAAGAGAAGAAAGGAGGAAGGAAGAAGAGATAGAAGACAGAAAGCAAGGAAGGAAAGAAGGGAAGAACAAAGGAAGGAATGGAAGGGTCATCTTGGTGGCTCAGTCCTTTGAGCATCAGACTCTTGGCTCAGGTCATGATGTCAGGGAGGTGAGAGAGAACCTTGCGTTGAGCTCTGAGCTCAGTGGGGAGTCTGTTTGAAGATTCTCTCCCTCTGTCCCTCCCCCGGCTCCTGCTCTCTCTCTCTCTCTCTCTCTCTAAAATAAATAAATAAATCAAATCTTAAAACAAATAAATGAACAAACAAAAAGGAAGAAATGGAAAAAGAAAGTGGTTCTAAGTGATTAAAAAGACAATGTCTGCATTTAGGGCAATCTTTTCTTTCTTTTTATTTGAAGATCTACGTGGAAAAGGTTTATGAAGCAGTTATAGATTCAACCATCTGCTCTACTGGCTACCCAAACTCTAGATTGTACATTGAAAATCATAAATATTTCATAAAGATATCTTTATTCTTACAAGTGGACAACACTTTCAATTATAGCTGCTTTTTTAATTAGATTTACCACTGATAGCCCAGGAGTGGTGGAAATAAAATAAGTAAGCAAAGGAAAGAAAGATGACACTAAGTGATACGGAACTCACTTTTTTTTATCTTAGCCAAAAAGGTATATCATCATTGTGTTGGCTGATTCTTTAACATTTTCTCTGCCTTACAGAAAACACCACCCCCACCCCCCCAAAATAAAGAATAAAGAAAGAAAAAGGAAAAAGGAGTTTCTCGATTTAAAAAGTGACATACATTAAACAAAACTTTTAAGTTAAGAAATACTGAGCTCCTATGTCTGTCTTCAAGTGTAAACATTCTTAAAGCCACCAGTGGCCTCTGCTGGCAGCTGTGATTTCACTACAGGAAAAAAACAAAAGGGGGTAGTAAGTACAAGGAATTAAGTAGGATTTTTTTTTCCAAACATGAGGGAAATTTTACTTAAGATCCATATTAAATTGAATCATTACACTCCAGCAACAACTGCACTATATTTTCCTAGAGTCTATTTTTGGCTCAAAAGCTACTGAGGAACTTGACTGGTTATATAGTTAAGATGCATTTGAAAAACTATTGGGTTAAATGATATTTCGTAGTCATCTCAAATCCCAAATTTGAAATGCTGTCTATGTTCATAAAATGAATGTATAATAAAGCTTCAGAACTAATTGCGGAGTTGAATGTCTGAAGAAAGAAGGAAAAGGAAGTGGACTAGGGAGATATCTATCTCTATTTCTTATTTCAAAACGGTGACCAGTTGTAGCAAATTATATTCACATTCAATACAACTTCTCTCTTTTCCCCTAATAGAGATGTTGTTCAGACTACAGTACACAGACACTAAGCTGACTCCATAATAATAGATACTATTAGAATGTCAAGAATTC
>NC_048218.1:139537270-139547376 GCF_002007445.2 Ailuropoda melanoleuca | reverse complement strand
ATAATCACACAGGATGGCAGCAAAGACTCTGTACTAGAATGTGCTTAGCATGAAGAGGGCATTCAGTTCAGAAGTCAGTTTAATAGCTACACAAATAGCGACTATTTCAGGAAAAAGGGTAATCAAAAAGCCACCTCCCCCCGCCAAAAAAAAACATACAAACTAAAGTGTCCTAATCTCTGTTAAATGTCTTTATTTTTTCTGATCAGTGTCNACCAGACAAACTAAAGTGTCCTAATCTCTGTTAAATGTCTTTATTTTTTCTGATCAGTGTTTCATAGCTCTGGTCTGCTCATTCATGTAAAATCTGGTTCACCTTGTTTGCAATATTTGGTAACTTTCATTTTGCAATCCTGTGTTATTTAATGGTTACTGATAAGTTTAATATGAATTTCTCCCAGTGATTTTGGTACTAAAGTTCTAAATTGTTTTTTTCATGGCTGGAGAATTTTATTTTGTAAGGTTTACTTCAACAATGGGGAAGTACACATAAGGTTTTGGAACCACTGCAGAGCACAATTTTTAAGCATTCTCCAAGATGTCACCACATATGGTTATTCATCACCACCTCCCAGAGGATGTCAAATTTTATTAGTGTGACATGATGGAATGTGACAGGAGAGATACTATTCAGCCTGATTTATTGCACACATGCACACATACAAAGTGTAAACAAAGATGTCACAGGAAGTGCTGTCTCAAGGTACAGTTGCCAAAATTATAGATTTTCTAAGCCAAATTACACTAGAATAATTATCGGTTAAGAACTCCTTCAGATGTATGTTTAACAATGAGATACCCTAAAGGATAGTGCCCACCCCGGAATTATCATTGTCTAAAGGTATCACGCCAAAGAGAGAGTGATGAGTAGATATGAATGCCACAGCATCATTCGGCCACACAAACACTCTTACATCATCACTCAGCTGAGTAGCTATGTCTTTATATCAGATACTAGCTTGACTGGGACTCTTCTTGCTTTGAGTGCTCAGAAAATGTTCCATGGTCCTGTAGAAAGGTGGCTGTCTGGGAACTTTTGAATATTTCATATTCCTTTAATTGGTTCTCATTTTAAGCCTTCCCTAAACTCATGCAGGATTGTAAACCCTGAATGGAAAGTTCTTACTCTACCCTGAATCTTTTCCACCTGAAGAATTATTGAGCAGGAGATATGTAAATACTTTATCTCAGGTCAGTGAGCATATTCTATGCCCGTAATTAAATATTTCATGAATTAATTACTAGAAGGAAGGAAGTACTCATTTATGGAAAATCACCAGATGTTAAACTCATGAAGTCAGTGAAGATCACTAATGGTCTATAATAATAGTAGCCACTATTTAATATACACCCACTTTGTTCTGTGCTTTGCCTTCACCATCACCTTTAATTCTCCTAGCTCTCTAAGGCAATGTAGTCTAATAAGCACTTTACATGTGAAGAAACTGGGGCTCAAGCTGATTAGGTAACATGTTCAAGATCACAGAAGAAGATGGTAAAGCCAGACTCTCTCCGTCTCCAAGGCCCTTGCTCAATTCAGTCTGTAGCATGGGCTCTTTGACACCACAAAGATCTGTAGGTCATGGGATTTCCAACTGCTCATTCACTATGAGCTTCAGTATGATCTGGCCCAAGCTGTCTTAAGACTTAGGCTGCAGATTGGGTCAGAGTGAGCTTGTGGACATGGATGGAGAATTGAAAGATTAATGGAATTCAACTTCTATTTGGTCAACACTCACTAATGCCCGGGCTTGTGCACGGCACCATCTTTAAGATTGGGAAAAAGAGATGACAAAGAAAATCCATGGCACTCAAAGTTACAGGAACCTCTGGGACCCTATCCCCAGGATAATAACTTAGACATTTACAGTGAGTTATGAAATGCATTTTTGTTTAGAAGTTATAAGTGATTCTGGTAATCAGTAATTTTAGGAATGAGCTATATATTATATGATAAGATAAATATTTTTTAAAAGCACTGATGAAGTTCACAGCAGGAAGTGGTTTATCTTCATTGGGCTTTTTAGGAAATGCATCACAGAAAAGGCACATGTGAACAGGGTCTTAGAGAATGAGTAATCATTTTCCAGGTGGAGAAAGACCTACGTAAGGCTATGAAGGGAAATTTTTAGTAGAGGGAAATCTTTTTCAAAGATGTGGATGATGAAAAGTTGAACTGCAGAAAAGAAGTGTAGGAGATCAACTTAGGAAAATAGTTTGGGTTATATTATAAGATGATTTATATGCTTAACTGAGTAGAAACTGTAATTCATTGAGGAACAAGTAGGCATTTTAAGCAAGGGGAGAAGACTTCATTTTGGCGGCAGTTGGCAGTTAGAAGAAGAATCAGACTGGGGGAGAGCAGGACAAGGACACCAGTGAAGGTCATAGTAATAATCAAACTTTGAGAAGATGAGTGCACAGTGGTCCTGAGAATAGCAAGGAGAAAATAATTTCAGAGACGTTTCAGAGATGAACTTAGCAGAAATTGGTAATAGAATGAATGTGGAGGGTTTAAGGGGGAATCAAGAGGAGAAGCAACTAAGATTTTTACCTGAGGAGGTTATATGGAGGGCGGTACCTTTAAAGAGGATACTATATGATGATTTGCTTTAGGGAGATAAAATTCAGTGACAAACATTTTGAATTGAAGAACTCTGTGGAACACTTAGGAGATGTTTGTACCAGAGTCTGGAGCTCAGAAAAGAGTTTGAGGCTAGAGCCAAGAAACTAATTCAAACCAGAGTCATACCGTGAGTTTGTTGAGACATGCCCCTTTGTTAAGCCCCCAAAGCCCCTATATTCTAAAATAGAAGAGCAGGTTATTAATCTCCATTAATTGTATTTTATGCTATTAGTCATTAAGCTAAGTATATTTGGCAAGTCCATCCAATTCACGGTATCAACTTGCCATACATTTTCCACTTCAATTTCCATTACTTATTCTCAGTCCTTTTTGAAAGAAATTTTTCAAGTCAAACCTACTTTCTGGGTCAGCGTCAAGTTCACACCTGACCTGTCTATTACTTTCTCTATATCAGCATGCACAAACAAAAGAGAAGATGAAAAACATTTGAACCAGACACTAGAGAGACATTCAGACTGATGTGCTCCCATCGACTTAGTTTGTGAGCTTATTTTCAAAGTAAGGCACACCTGGGGCATTGAGTGACCCGCAGAATGGTTAAGTCCAGGAAATCTTGATGTTCATCTCTTTGCCATCTATTGTGGGACACTGTGACACTTGATCCTGATGAAGGGTGTCAATTCAGTCCAGATCCAGGATTAAACTTTGGAGGTCATTAACATGAGTATAGGGCTATGCTTATTTCACTACAAACACAGCTTCTTGTATTTCAAAATCTTTCTTTCACCAACATCATGGATATTCTATTCTCCTTAACTTTATAATAACATTCGCTTTTGGATTGTCTCTCCCTGACTCAGAGAAAGATGACTGCCAAAGATAATTACTCCGTTGTGATTAATGGATCCTTTTCAAAATTGCAGTCACCAGATTGGAAGTCAGATAACTTTTATAACATCAAAGAATACTATTATCAAAAGACTTTATTCTTTTTCATTTTGTTGAAAAAAAAATCTGATGTCCCATTACATTTTAGGAGGTGACAATATGTTCATCAAAGAAGTGTTTTAGTACATGTTTTACAGCTTATAAAAAGAAAAATGACAGCTACAAAAATCAAAAGCTTTCTCACTAATTGTGGATGAAAAGTGATAGTTGAGAAAGATGAATCACTAATTAGCTTAGGAAATCTTGACATTTCCTTTTTATTAAATAGGATGTGTTAATTAATTTGTATTTCCAGATACCATAATTTTGGTTGAAAATGATTTGAAAGAATAAGAGAAATTTTGATCCTAACTATGCCCAACCTCAGTGAATCCCATCTTTACAGGGAGCTGCCCCAGGTACTTGTTTTCAGCAAGTCATATTTTATTTACGTCTTTGGCCTAAATATAAACAGCAGGACTAGCAGAGAGACTGTCCCACAGAAGTTTTGCTTCTGCCTCTCCTTGTGAATCTGTGCTAGTCAGTCTCAGTAATGATGGTAGTTGAAGAGCCAGGGCTGTGAGGCTGGAAGGGACAAGGGGAGGGGAAATCCCACAATGGTTTCTCCCTCCCCCCACCTCCCTCCTCTGTCACTGGCTATCAGGTTCTGAATGGTTCTCACTGTAGCAATTAAATGCCCAGTAATGGCTGTCCTTGGAGAAGAAAGGTTAAGACACAATCACTTGAGCCTATTTTATCTTTGACTGGTGTAGAACTTCAGTCACTATTTATGCAGTTACCGTTTCCAACTCTCATTTTTTGCAAATTTAGAGATAACTTTAAAGGGAAATATATTTTTATGTTGTCCGAGAGAAGTGGCACAAAAGCAACACTTTAATTAAAGAAATTCTTCATCGTCATCATCAACGCCATCATCCCTCCAGCAGAGAGGTTGGCTTCTACAAAGATACAGACATAAGAGAAAAGGTCAATGCTTTCTGAATACCTGCTACAATCCCAGCATTTTCACATACGTCATCTTGAATCACTCTTATAGCAATGTTCAGAGGTCTGTTCTGTTACTCCCACTTTATAGCTGTGAAGTAGATTATCACAGAGCATTATGATAATTTTGCACAACTGGAAAATGTCTGCCAAGATTTCGAAATCTTCTTCTACAGATACCATACCACATCTTATCAAAGAAATATCACTTCTCATTTATTCTCTTTTATTTTGGGTGGGGAGCTGTTCTGGGCAGCCAAGAATTAGTCACTTGGTCCGTCTCTGGCACAAAGAGGGGGCACTGATGAACCCTGAAGATGGGGTTTGCTTTGCTAGCTTTGTTGTTTTGTTTTTCTGTGCCCATTTTTCCAGTCTCCTTTGCAGTAAGGTGTGGCCAGTGAAACAAGTACTAACCATTACTCTGGACTTTCAGGAAAGCAACTTAAGCCTGAGAGGAACACTTCTCTTGCCTCTTGTTTTATTTCTCTTTCTTACTGCCCATTAGAGTGTCTGGCTCATAAGAGGTCCTCAAATGCTGCTAGAAATTACAAAAATCATGCTGCTTCAAACCACTGCAAATTCAAGGAATCTAACCCAATATTTTAAGCTACTATTTATTTTTTTCCATTTTCCTAGATTATATTAGTGTTGTCATTATGAGTTCAAATTCTCAAATATAATGTACTCCATGTAACATCATCAAGTATTGATCTAACTTTGCTGATTCCAGAGCATATTTTTGGAAAACCAAAAAGTACTTTCTCTATATAGATATTTTCTTTTTTAAAATTCTGAAAAAAAAAGTCTTAGAATATTAACAATAGTTTCCATTCATTATTTTTTAGTAATACATTTATTTTTTGGCCCTGTTAGAGAATTACACAATAAGCAATGATTTTCTGTTAATCTATTAAAAATAGAGAAAGATAATTGAAAAAAAACTATATTTCAATTGCTGAGCATCAAAGCTGATCTTGTGCTCAAAAGAAAAATGTAGAAAAGACATTATAATTTTCTCTCAATATGTCTAACTTCATGTTTATTCATGATAAAATACTTGGTTAAAAGTACTAAATAATTATTGAATAAAAATTAAAGGAGTAAAGTTGATTGTGAATTCTTGTTTTTTTATAAGAGATGATTCAGATTGCAGTTCAGCCAGCATATTCATTTAACAGATTTCTTTAAACCGTTTGACATCTTTCCCATATTTCTCCCACTCTCCACCCCTGGAGTGTTTATCCAAAAATGACAACAGTAACTCAAAAAGATTTCTGCATCCCCATGTTCATTGAAGCACTATTTAGGATGGCCATGATTTGGAAATACAACCTATATGTCCACCAATAGATGAATGGATAAATTTGTGATAAATACATATACACACATATACACAATGGAATATTATTCAGACATAAAAAAGAATGCAATCTTGCCATCTGCAACAACATGGAGGGACCTCAAGGATATTATATGGAGTGAAATAAATCAGATAGATTTATAAATACTGTATGATCTCTCTTATACATGGAATCTAAAAAACAAGCATGAAACCAAAGTCATTGATACAGAAAACAGATTTGTGGTTGCTGGATCATATGGTAGTTCTATTTTGAGGAATCTCCATACTGTTTTCCACAGTGGCTGCACTAGTTTACATTCCCACCAACAGTGCACAAGGATTCTCTTTACTCCACATCCTTGCCAACATTTGCTATTTTTTTTTATAAGAGCCATTCTAATAGATGTAGGGTCATACCTCATTGTAGTTTTGATTTGCATTTCCCTGATGATTAATGATGCTAAGTATCATTTCATGTATTTGTTGGTATTCTGTATGTCTTCTTTGTAAACATCTCTTTAGAGATCTTCTGCCCATTTTTTAACCCCCCCTTTTTTTGCTGTTGCATTGTATGAGTTCCTTATATATTTTGGATATTAACTCCTTATCAAACATATAATTTGTAAATATTTTCTCTCATTCTGTAAGTTGCCTTTTTATTCTGCTGATGGCTTCCTTTCCTGTGCAGAAGTTTTATTAGTTTGATATAGTCCCACTTGTTTTTGTTTTTAGTTTTAGTATCAGAATAAAAAAATCAAGGAGTTTACTGCCTATGTTTTCTTCTGGGAATTTCATGGTCTATGGTCTTATGTTCAAGTCTTTAATCCATTTTGAGTTGATTTTTGTTTATGGTACAAGATAGTGATCCTATTTTCCCAGTACCATTTATTGAACAGATCGTCATTTCACCATTGTATATTCTTGACTCCTTTGTCTTAAGTTAAATGGACATATGTGCACGTATTTATTTCTGGGCTCTCTATTCTGTTCTATTTATCTTTGTGTCTATTTTTATGCCAATTCCATACTGTTTAAATTACTACAGGTTTGTAATAGACTTTGAAATGAGGGAACGTGATGCCTTCACCATTGTTCTTCTTGTCAAGACTGCTTTGCCAATCTCTTTACATTCATTTACTCTTTCTAGAAAGATATTTTAAGTACCTCCTACATGAGGGCAAATAGGGGTTTACAGAAATGAAAAACACAATTTCTGTCTACAAGGGGACTCAAATATAGGAGAGGGAATCAGGCAAATGAACAAATAAGTCACAACATAAATGCTACAAAGGAAGTAACACTAGGACGCAGCAGGGGAACACAGACTGGGGAAATAAATTCCTCCTGAGAAACAGGTCAGAAAACATCTTAGAAAAGGGGATGTTTAAAGGAAGTGCTGGGGAAAAAAGCAAGTGTTCATACTCAGAGGCAGGCATTCTAGGCAAAGATCATGCAATAAGCAATGACATAAAGACAGGAGAGAGACTGCTATGTTCAGAAACCATGAGAAGTTCAGGGTGGTTGAAGCAGCAACTGCACAGCGGAGCGGAGAAGGCTGGTGAGTAAAGCAGCCAGATATCCAAGGGCCTCCGGTGTCGGTGTCAGGAGACAGACTCAATTAGCAAAACAGGCATGCAAAACATGCAAAAACAGTGGCAGAGAACCAAATAATCAGGTTTGCGTTTTTGAAGCCACGCTGACAGCAGAATGGAAGACAGTTCTAGGATCCAAGGCTGGAAGCGGGGACACCAGATAGGCGTCTATTGCAAATACCCAGGTGAGATGTGATGAGATGCTCAGTGAAGACAGCAGAGTGAGTTCTGAGGTGAGACATGGTATTTTAGGGACATGTGGTGGTAACATTTACAGAACAAGCAGCTATTTGAACACTGGGCATTCGGCAAAGGAAGAAATCTGGGCTTGCTCTCTTCTTTCTGGTTGGAGGATCAAGTGGACGTGCTGGATCTATCCAGTGTGAAGAAACAGGAGCCAGCAGGTTAGAGATAGCAAACATAAGGCTGAATAACTTCTCCCTCTTTCCTTTTTGTGATCCCTGTTGATTTCAAACCTTCTGGAAGTCCAGCCTCCTCCCCTCACTTTCTCCTCTCCTCAAGTCCTCATTCCACAAGAGCTGTTGAGTGAGGGCATCTGATTGAAGTCCTCCCCAAGTTTCAAACACCATAGGATGAACAAACTTTTTGAGCACCTGTTATTTTTACGTTGATGGTAAAATAGAAAAAGAGATGATATTTACAAAAGCATGATTTTGAGTCTTAGTTTCTAGTAGTTTTCTATTATCACATCTTTTTCTATTGTGGTAAATACGCATAACCTAAAATTTATGACCTTAATCATTTTGAAGTGTACAGTTCAGTGGTACTGATTTCATTCATATTGTTGTGCAACTATCATTGTCTATCTTCAGAACTCTTTTCATCTTGCAGAACTCTGTATCCATTAAACAATAACTCCCCATGACCCCTGGTAACCACCAGCCTTCTTGCCTTCTTCCCTCCCTCCTTCCCTCCCCTCCTTCTTTCCTTCCTTCCCTTTCCTTTATTCTTTCCTTCCTTTCTTCCCTCTTCCCTTCTCTTCTCCCCTTCCTTCCTCCCTCTCTCTTTCTTTCTTTCTCTTTTTCTTTCACTCATTCTTGTGCCCCCTTTTTCTTCCACACCCCAGTCTCTGGTAACCATCATTGAACTGGAGGACATTATACTAAGTGAAATAAGCCAGACACAGAAAGACAAATACTACATGATCTCATTTATATGTGGAAGATAGACAGACACAAAGTCAAACTCATAATAAAATTGCAGAATGGCAGTTGCCTAATACTAAAAATAGTTTATAATCTTCACTTAAAAAGAGATATTATATTCTAGTTTTTGTTGTTAAAATCTATGTATACACTCACGGATAATATCCAAAAGGCTTAAAGACTAAGGGACATGGGCAAAGGGCAGTCAGAACATATGGCCAATGACCTAAAACAGACTCCAGCCTTCATATTCTACAGGTGCTTGTCATCTGGACATCAGTAGGCAAAAACTCAGAATATATACAAAGATGTCAATCAGCAGCAGTTGTGATTTAGACTACATTTTGGAACAAGAAAATATCAAGGCGAATTTAGTTTAGTTACTATTAACAGCAAAAAAATGAGTAATTATATCTTGTATTCCTTTAAAGATTTTATTTATTTATTTGTCAGAGAGAAAGAGAGCACAAGCAGGGTGAGCGGCAGGCACAGGGAGAAGCAGACTCCCCATTGAGTAGGGAGCCCAATGCAGGACTCAATCCCAGGACCCTGAGATCATGACCTGAGCTGAAGGCAGGCACTTAACCAACTAAACCACCCAGGCATCCCTAACTCGTATTTTTTATAAATAGTAACAGTTTTGGTGAAAGAATGGTGAATATTTATGAAAAAATTCAAGCAATAGAAAACACTGTGATACTAAAATCCTAAATTACCTAAAACTGAGAAATTGACTATCATTTAAAATTGTGTGAACATTATTTTGAACACCTCTTCTTTCATATATAAAGAATGTTCAATGGATTGAAAAATAGTATCATAGCCATACACAATTTTTAAATAAAAAAGATTTTAATTTTATTTGAATACAGCAAAAGAAAGTACACTAAACGTGAAGAAATGGCTGAACTTCAGACAAATGTTTTCTTAATAAGACCTAAGAGTTCTTATAATACCTCTCTAAAGTAAGAATGAATTTTTTGAAAAGCAAACTGGTAGTTTGAAGAAAAATGTGTTGTAGTTTGGATCAGCATTAGTTGACTCCTTGTTATGAAAGATAATTAGCTCCTTTATGTTACTTAAAAATACCCAGCAAAACTCTAAACAAAATATGGCAAGCCAAATCCATAAAAATATAGACAATGTAAATTATTTGTAAGTCAATATAAATAATAGTGCACACTGTCCAAGTTGGGTGAATCCCAAGAACACCAAGGTTTGACGCAGATACTTCTACTAGTGTAATTCATATGCTAACAATTCAAAAGAGAGAAAACAGCAAAGGATTATCAAAATCGACACACAAATTTTAATATTCAACACCTGTACATGACAAACAGGCAAATAAACCAACAAACAAAACCAAATCTATGTCCTATGGTATGATCCTTACACGGTGTTCCTCCCTAAGGGTAAATCTCCAACAGTAAAGATGGCCCCTCCATCCCCCTCTTATGCCAATGCCCAGGGAGGGGGGTGAGTGGTGC
>NC_048218.1:139414019-139537170 GCF_002007445.2 Ailuropoda melanoleuca | reverse complement strand
GGGGGATTAGAGCTCTATTCATAGGCTCTTCAGACAGGGCTCTTGGGACTGTTTTCAGGGAAACTGCTTTTCACAGAAGATCAGAATAGGTTTACTTAGATGCTTATTCTCTACCACATCTTGTTTTATATTCTTGAATACTTAAAAGTTTTACATTTCATAGTAAGTTCATTTCCTATCTCATAGCCAGAAACTCATTATGGATGATAAAACTTAATAATCATGAAAAACACCTGTTGTCTCTCTACTCAATGAAACAAATTATTTTCCATAAGATCAGTTCTACATTGGTAATTAAATTATTTCTTGAGAAGAGACCACAAGTGCTTTTGATGTTTACAACTGAATTCCTAAATTAGAGTATGTATAATACAATCACATGGGAACAGACGGATGATGGCACCAATGACAGATCAGATTAAGTAAATAAATTAATTAATTGGATCAAGGAGTTTCTAATAAAATAATAGCAGCAAAATCCCTGTGCAGACTTTACTAGTAATGAAGAAATTTCAAGGGTCCAGAAATAGCACATTTTGTTTTCCTCCAATTCTCATCTGAACATCAAATGTCATATTCCAAATTTTGTATTTGGTGGTGACTGAGAAGGGAGAGAGATTCATTTGAGTCTTTTACTTTTTAATTACTTTGAAAAATGGATCAAAATAAATGTGATTATTTTTACAATCTAGTATTTTGATTTTCTGATCTCTTTCATTTAAACTTTTTTTTCTCTCCAGAATGTCTATTCTAGTGTACTTTTTAACAGTTATACTGTTAAAAGTTGTGATGTACTAATTTCAACTGAATATTTAATAACCTGACCTTTCTTTAGACTAATACACCCTAAGCACAGATCCTAATTTCTCAAGGGCTTAGGATGTACTCTAGCTTCATAAGTAGAAACTCACCAAATAATATTTAAGGGTCTCACAATATTCAGACATCATCCAAAGAGGATACCATGTACCCTAGGAAAGATCAGCTCCCTCAGAAAGGCTGACCAGGCGCTCCCTCCTGCACCTCTCCACAACACCGATCTATTTTGATCTTTTTTAAACTTTCTCATTTTGTCTGTGGGGGAAACACTTAATACCCCAACTCCATCTCTTGACTGGTAACTTACCAATCACCACACTTTGCAGATGAAGTGACATGCAGAGAGCACAGAGTGCCCTGCCTAAGCGCAGAGATTTAACTAAAGTAAAAATAGGACTGGAGTTCAGGCCAGCAGATCCCTAGCCCTCTACTTCTAACAAGACAATGTTTCTCTCTGTGTTCACTGGATCATCTTAATGCAAACCAATGCATGTGCTTATATGTTTGTAACTTCCAGGCCCCACCCCACAACCATAGAGTCAGGTTTTCCAGTAAGAGAGCCATCTGTAGTATTCACAATATTTGACAATAATTATGGCACAGATAGGGACCATTCAGAATGGGATCAAATCTAGTCATAAAGGACACCAGCTGTCAACAATGGATGCTTGGTAGTGGTATTTACCAGACAAATATCAGTGTTGACTTCATACACTACTGAGAACCCTGTATAAGCCCCTTTCTCCTGCCTCTTTGGTGCTCCAAAATGGGGATCTACTATTTGTTTCCTTGTGCCAGGACTGCATGAATTTTTGGAAGTATGAAATCTCTGACATTAAGTACTTACAATGAAAATAGATTTGAGAATTTTTCTCCTAACATGTTAAGTGATAAAACTCTTATCTCAAGTTTTAGATAATGACTATTTGATATTAAGATTTGAAAAGTGCCTTGGCATTTCTACAATAAAGACATAAAATACTGCCTCTGAATATTCATTCACTACACGTTATTTACCAAGAAAAATAATAACTCCATTGTCACTATTGATTTATTACCAATACTAACCATATTAGGGTAACTGTAGGAATTAAAAGTAACTATAATTACTTTCAACAGAATGACAGATTTTATGACTTTCTTTATACAGTATTTTTAAAAAGTGAAATTCCTGGCCAAGCTTTTGTTCCTTTTTTTTGAATGGATTCCATTTGCAAATGTAAGCCATGTAAGTTCATGACTGGCAGCTCAAATTTTGTTCTTTTGGGCTTGTTTTCCTAGGAAACCCTTGGGAAATTGATTTGAAATACTGAATGGGAATTCAGTGAATAGACACTAAAAATTTACGATGGACAAATAAGATGTGACCTAGCCCAGAGAACAAAATGAAAGGTTCGTGCAGTAGGGTCAGTAGCTCTGACTTCAATTTCAGCTCAGTGGTAACCTTCTAATACTTTCTTCCATTGAGTGACAGGATAAGAAGCCAAAAGCAGAAAATAAGACTAAGTCTCACGGGCAGAAAGTCAGAAGTTTCCAAAGAAGCCCTGGGAGTGACTCAAAAAGAGCAACATAATTCTCATAGGCATCTGTTGACTTGATTGTTTATGGCTAGCTTGTTCCTTTTTTAAGGCAGCAACAGGGAAAAACAGAGTGAAACTTGAGACTTCTTTAAACAGAGATACTCATCAGAAAATAGAAAAGATTGAAGTGAGTTCACATAAGGGACATTTCAACAGATGTATCAATACAACACCATTTATTAGATTCTTCCAGGTATTGTCTGACCTGTGGTATGTGATTATTAAAAGTTCTATTCACAAACCTCTTAAAAGTGCCTGCATTTCAACAGCAGAAATTTTCTTGGGTAAATCAGGTTCTTTTGATTTATTTGGAGAAACTATTGATTTAATTTTCAAATTAGTTTTTGTTTTATTCAGCAGACTACTGACATTAATATTTTAAAATAGATAACATTGTTTTGGAATTGCTTAAGTAATATAACCTACATTCTTCTTTGTTTATAGTAGAGAAAGTTAAAAGTAAAATACAAATAAGATATTGAATTTTGCAGGAGAATGAACAACTTTCCTATTTCTGTTCTCTTTTTTCTCATATACTCTTATTTGCTGTTTGTATGTTAGAAGCATCTAGAAGCCACACTGTATTTAGTTATACCATACACGCTGGGAACACTTTCATTGGCAACTAATATGTTTGAATAATCAGAAACAATAGGTAACATTCGTTGGAAAAGTACTATGTGTGAGGTGCCCTATTAAGCATTTCACTAGAAGTAACTTAACCATTTATCACAATCCTAAGATATAGGTCTTCACCCCCCACCCAAGTTTTGGGTTAAATTCCAGTTAGTTAGCATACAGTGTAATATTAGTTTCAGGTATAGAACTTAGTGATTCATCACTTACATACAACACCTTGTGCTCATCACAAGTGCCTCCTTAATCTTCATCACCCATTTACCCCTTGCCTCCACACACCACCCTTCCAGCAACCCTGTTTGCTCTAAAGATACAGATCATATATCAGGAACAGCCAGGAAAATTAAAATTTACAGAGATTAAATAATTTGTCCAAGATTACAGGCATCAAAGGTAGCAGGGTTGGACTATGAATCTATATCAGCTTGACTCCTGAGCATACCCTCTCTACTCTACATTTCCTCTGGTTATATGTATGTAAAATTATATAATAATTGCTACTGTATTCAAGAAGTTAAAAAGTAAAGCTATTTAATTCAATATGACTAAAATTTCAACATTTCCTCCCTTAGTATTAGCACTTTTTGTATCATCTGCTAGTACTTGCTAATAGGAAAACAAACACAGGTGCAAGATGAAGGATGGGATCATTATCATCCTTTCATTGACAACAAAACTGTAGAAATCTGGACTTTCCTCGCCAATATCTGGGTTAGAAATTCAAATGATGATTGATCAGTGGTTGGAAACATATGGCATTCCTATAATTTGAATTTTTTTTTCAGGCCTGCTTGTAGAATCACTTTGTGGTCATGCTATTTTTTTTATACTTTTCATGTTTAAACACTTTAATTATACTATTTAACACTTTTAACTTAATTTACAGAGTTCATCTTATCCTCTTTCAACTGAGCCCCAGAAGATCATTGGGACATGTCTGTCCCAATTACAGTTACCTTGACCATTCTGATTTCCTTATTTCCAAAAACGTGCAGGAATTATTTCTGAAATATTTTTAGGTATACCATTTTGAGGGTGGTATATTTATATGGCAGACTTTAGGAAGAAAAACTGTCAATGTCTGAATGACTTTATTTCTATGAATCTAGAGGACATCTATAGGGAAACTAACTCCAGCTTATCATTTACACCCATTGTTGCATTTTAAATGTATTGCAATTTAGATGCCTCCTAATTTCAATACAAACACTCTTAGAAGTACTTGACTGACAATTTCTATTGCCATGTTCATTATCCCCACATTTAGATTAATGTCACATCCTAATATGTTTATAAGTAATTCTGTAGTTTTATGGGTACATTATTGCATCCGACAAAATGGGCTTACGCTATAAGATCTTTTTTCTGTCTCATTACTGATAAATGTTCATTTTCTCCATCATCTTTTGAGTATGTTTAAATTTACCAAAAAAGTGGATCCCATCAATATCCCTGACCACGTACTGATGTTTACAGATGTTCCATGGTAATAATGTTTCTAGAGGATGATAGTTTAATGCTTCCCTGTTGGAGGATAATGAGTTTAAACATCATTTGGAAGCTCAACGATCTCTTTATTTGGAGACTGATTCAGAGTATGCCGAAGATCCTAGTTCACTTTGATTTCACGCCAAAAACTTCTGAGAGTGGTAAATGCAGCACAGAATTCAGGAAGTAAATGGAAAATATGTCTAATTTTTGTGACTTTAAATTTAAAGGTGAAGGAACAGACTTTATTTCCTTTAATTCCCTAAGTTTTACAGAAAAAAAAAGATTCTCTGAGTTAGTGCACTGATCCCAAATCAATTATAATAATGAGTGTCTCTGAACAATTTAGGGAAGGAAACACATTGTATTCATCATTTCTGTTCACTAACATGGAGCACAGAGTCTGGTCCACAGTAGGTAATAAGTATACATTTGTGGAATGCATCAGTTAATATATTAAATTGATTATAATTAATGATTTTGTTTATGATTACAATCAGTTTATAAAGTATAAACCACTCTTTAAATCAAAGTCTGATGGTTTTAAAGGCTGAATAATACTACAATTAGAAAACCAAAGAACTGGTTGTGTGTTCCTACCTAACACCATGCTGGACACACCACATATGTAAAATAAATATTTAATGTATGAATGCATTAGTGAAATCACCAAAGCAAATCTAACTACAGTGAATAAACTATCACACTATTTGGTCACAATATCACATCTTTACTGTTCAAATGATTGTCTTTTCAAGGAATAGCCATAGTTCACTCCTAAATCCTGAAATATATTCATTTATTACATATGAATACTAGTTCTTTTTTGTTTTTTCACAGTTCTCTGTGAAATATTGTTCTTTGGTGGCATTTTTTGAAATATGAAATATTTAATCATATAAAATTTGGTTTGATTTTTTTGAACTCTATCATCATTTTAGATTTAAGCGTCTTCTTGAAAAATAGAAGTTAAGGCTGATAGCAGCCTAAAAAAGAAATAGTTATTTTTTAGAACAATAGAATAAAAGCAAACACCCTACTAGATATTATTCACTTTGATCTATTCATTATTTTAAAAGAAAAGAATGCATACTAGCCCTGATCTTAAAGCTTTCCACTATTTGACATTTTTTTCCCACAAAATAAAATGGCATGCATTTATTCATGAAAAATACAGAAAAACATAAAGAGAAAATTAAGTTCATATGGCATGTCTGAATCAAATTAAAGTTTTTGTTTCTCTAAGCTAATTCAAATGTAGTTTCCCTGCTCTTGGGAAATTGTGATGGTTTCATAAACCCTACTAAGACTTTAGGGAGATAATTATACTTTTTTTCATTCACCAGGAGTAATTGTAAATAGGTATTCTTCATACAAGGGGATGATTGAATAGAATGTGTCTATCAAATATTATTAGAGAGAATATTTCTACATGGTATGACTTCTATACTAGAAGTAATTTAAGGCAATTGCTACCAACTCATATTAGAATAATAGAAGGAAATGACATATATTCACTGTGTTGAAATTTGTAGGAAAAAAATTGTTCTTGCAAATCTCACATAAATTATTTTGATACTTAAAATCTTTGATCTCAAAAGCAAAGGAAAACTTCATACTCATTAGAATAGCTATTATAAAAAAAAGAAAAAAGAAAAAGAAAGAAGGAAGGAAGGAAGAAAGGGAAAAGGGAGGAAGAAAGGAAGAAAAGAAATGAAAACCAAGAAACTAACAAGTGTTGATGAGGATGAGGAGAAATGGGAGCCCTCATGCATCCCACAAATAAGTTCAAAGCTCATATATTTTGAACTATTTTTCAAGGTGAAAAATAATTCTAAGACAAAACTTCACTTGATATTTCTCAGTTGTATTTTTACTGTGATATGAACTATCAATAAAAAATATTAAAACAAATGAGAGCTTCATATTATTAATTCATGCCAATTTCAAATGTGCTTAGAACATATAAAACTCACTAATTTTTTTCTTCTCTTTTTTTCTTCTCTTTTTTTCTTCTCTTTTGTGGTAAACATATCTAAGTGAGAGGCCTATTCACATTTCCTGTCAGACAAAAATATGTAGAAAGATGTAGATGGGGCGCCTGGGTGGCACAGCGGTTAAGCATCTGCCTTTGGCTCAGGGCGTGATCCCGGCATTATGGGATCGAGCCCCACGTCAGGCTCCTCTGCTATGAGCCTCATGCTCAGTATGGAACCCAACATGGGGCTCGATCTCATGACCTGAGATCATGACCTGAGCCAAAATCAAGAGTCAGATGCTTAACTGACTGAGCCACCCAGGCACCCCAGCTTAACCAACTGAGCCATCCAGGTGCCCCCACTAAGATATATTTTAAAATATCAAGTTTGGTAGTGAGAGTAAAATGACAATGAGCTAATAAAAAGCCTTCATCTAATATGGTTCTAGTTGCATTTGTTTAGTTCAAACAAGTCTATAGGGTTGCCAAAATATGTACTGAAATATGCTAAAGGGTATTTAGTTTGCTTGTTTTTTTTGGGGGGGGGCAGCTTCAGTTGTCTTTTTTATATCCCCCCTCAGGTTGAGTGACTAATTTCATGAGAAATCAGCCAATTCACTGAGACAATCCTTTCCATGAAAATGAGCAATCCACTTCCATACACTTCCATATAATGACAAGCCACATTAATTCCCTGTGACTTAGGTTCTTCTGCAAAAATTGAAGAAAATGATGCTTTTTGCATATTTCTCAAAGGTACTCCAGGTAGTAATGAGATAGTGTCTTTAGAGCACTAGGAGTTCCCTGAGGAGATGTACAATACAAACTCAAATTACCACTCCATTATGATTTATCTTTGCTTTATATAAACTGTTTACTGTTAGCAGCATTTTCCTTGTAGAAACCTTTTATATTGCTGAAGTGCATTAGCCATGATGTTTATTTCTACTCCTTGCTCGTCAAGAGTCTGAGGCTACAAAACAGAGAACTCTCAACTGCATTAGGAGAAACTATTGTCTTCCAGGACTAATTTGTCCTTCTTTAAATGACTTCTATACAGCAAACAGATTGGAAAATGTGAGCAAGAGCTACCAAGAGACAAGTGAAATGCAACCCAAGGTAACAGGAAAGCTAATTTCCAATCTCATGAAGGTACTGGAAGATGGGCCCAGCTAACATTGCAAAACATACAGAGACAAAGAGACTCTCTCGGCCCTGGCCTTATGTGCAAGGAGCCAAGGTCCATTTTGCACCCTCTCTCCAAATCAGCCCTCAAGAAGCTACCATTCTCCTAGTCATCTGGGTTCCACCACCAAGAGTCAAAGTTACTGTCTCTCACTTTCAGGGTCCAGGATAAAGTCTTCTCCATTTTTTTTTTCCTTCTCAGGTGTCAGGGCTGCCATCTTAAAAGTTTATTTACCTCACCTTTCCTAGAGTATTCCAGCTGCCATCTGCTACCACCAGGCTGATTTTCCTGAATCTGAACTCTTTTCTACTTTCAATTCATCTAGTAAACTTGTGTCTGACTCCTGCCTCAATCTCAGGATCCTCTATCATTTAAGTTCAAGCATAGTAATGCAGCAGTTTCAAACACAGGGGTGATGGCCGAAAGATTGCACTTCTAAGTATTGGCTGTTCTTTATTAGCTGCAGAATTTTCCAGAAAATTGCTTCCCTAATTCTCAGTTCCCTCAGCTGTAAAGTGAGAGAAATAATACTTCCCTCTCTCTCTCTCCAGGGGGTGGTTGTTAGGAATAAGAGAAAATGTAGGCAAAGTGTTGAGAAGAGTAACCATTTCTCCATCTGTAACAAGTAGTAGCTGCTGTTGTTGTATAATTTGGCTTCATTCTAGCCACGAAAATCACATCTTTTAACAGTATACAACAACAACAACATAATAATAGTAGCTAACATTTGTTGAATACCTCCTAGGTGTTGGGTCCTAGTAGAAGTGCTTTATATATGTCAACCCATTAATTCTCGAAATATTCCCTTAAAACAAATATGATAGTTACTTCCATTTTACTGACAAAGAAGTGTGGCACAGAATGATCACATAATACTTAGGTTACATCAGTAAGTCAGGGAGCTGGGACTCAAATCTAGTAAATCTGGCTCCACTGCACTGGTTCCCAATCCAATCTCTTTGCCATTCCCTCACTTGAACCTGTGGGCTATTATTTCTTTCTTGAAATTTCTTCCCTTTCAACCTCTAGATTCCCACACCATATGCATTTTTTCAAGTTCTCCCTTCTCTGGAAAACCCTTCCAGTTCTCACTGCATTTATTTTTTCCTGAATGTTAATATTCCTGTGTTATATAATATGGTACGTAATTACACATTGCATATTATTTTTAGAAATTTTCTCATGCATGCTATTTTTTTCTCTTAGTACCTCCTATTACCTCTTCTAGTAGCCTAGACACTACTCCTTTATCCTTCCTATTCACAGTACAGTACTGAGTACATTTCAATCTGTTCTCAATGAATATGTAGCGATCGTTACATATCATAATCTTAGGTATAATATCACCTTGCCTGTATAGTGCTGTATTACACATTTTATATATGCTATCTCATTTGAAATTGCATGTGATTATTCACATACAAGATTACTCAATAAGTATTTGATGGGGTCTTAGCTTCACCTTCATGTTATCAGGCTTGACTGGAAAGCACGTTGAGTATCTCTCCCTATACAAACCCAAACTCACACAGTTCCTGTCTTTCTCAGAAGAATGAGGAGCTATGATGCATAAAAACAATTTCTCTGAAGTCTGAGAACACCAAGTTTGATCGACAGAATGCTTAGATAGGTCCGTTTTTTATTTAAGACATTTTGAGAACTTATAATTTTCTAAGACCATTTCCTTAAGAGTCATACATAAGTAGAGCTCTTACCACCAGGCAATTTCCTCTGGTATTTTCTTTAAAATTTCCCATCTTTCCCCCTTCATCGGATGACTCCTCCTTGCAGCTTTTGGTGTTGTGCTGGGTGCTTCCTTCCCCCTCCTCTGTGATTACAGCCTCTAACATGGCCAGGCAGTTATGAAGTCCACCCTTTAATCAACATTTGTCCGTGTGAGGCATAATTGGTCTTTTCATCTTACTAGTGATGATGAGCTGCCTATGCAGGCTGGCAATATTTTATTACTTCTCAGAAATATCTGCCCTCCCAAATTGCAATAATTTAATGTTTGGACCATTTTGGCAGCCTTTCTGATTCTCAAATAAATTGTGCTAAATATAAATCCATGTTTACTGAGAGACCTCCCACAGTGCTGAAGATATTTTGATTATCTTTTAAATTAGAACAAAGGAGACTTAGATATTGGGCTTTTTTATCTAATTCTCCATAAAATGTGGTGCATAAAGTCAATTTCAGATCTATGTTTCCTCAAATCAAAGATCTTCACAGATAGGTGAACTTGCCTTTATCCTTTCTAAGGAGGGCAGACATGATTCCAAAGCCATACCACCTCTGGGTTCTGAACTGAGTTTGTAATGGTCCAAAGAATGGGAACTTTATAAAATGTGTTCTTATGCTTTTATATAGAAAATATAAATGAGTCAGATTAAAAGTAGTTGATGTAACGGTTCTTCAAAACTACAGGCTATATCTGAGTTTTATACTTGGGCTTATAAAAGGATTTCATAAAACTTAGTCTTTTAGCTCTGAAATTACAGGAAACTGGCATAACAAAATTTCTTTCATTTTTTTCTCTGCTAATAAAACACCCAATTTCTTAAGGGAAAAGACAAACATTTATGAATGCTTCTGTGCCAAGCAGTGAGCTACACATTTTTCACAGATACTATCTAATTTTACCTTAGATACTTTTGGAAAAATGTTAAGCCTGTTCCACAGATTAGTGAAATAGGTGACTATCTTTCCCCGTGACATCACTGGAATCACAATTCTTAATGTCAGTTTTCTTTAAAGGGCCTTCAAATATATATACATTTTAACTGTGACAACATCAGGGTCATTCAGTTGTGGTAGTTGTTGAACTAGTCAGGGAAGCTCAGAAAGGGGGCCTGTCTTCTCGCTGTCCCATTCCACCCGCTCTGTAGGTGAAGATCTCCACCCCCACCCCAACGACCTGGGATGAAAATCACCTCAGTTTACTTAGTTTCTCCTGTCACTCTGGGAAAGTAAATAAATACCCCTTTTGGTTTTAGTTAAAAGAGAGAGAAAGAGAGAGAGAGAGAGAGAAGGAATCCACTTCATATTAAAAATGTTCAATGTTTAAAGATTTTTTTCCCCTCTCTCCATCTTGGGCCAGTCCCAGTCTGTAAATCTGTAGGTGAAGATGCTTCTTCTCTGTGACTCATTTCACTTCCTTCCTCCCTCACAGTGCTATTTCTGACTCTCAAGGTCAGACCCGGTGAAGGGAAGATTCATGAAGAACAGCAAAGCCTGACACGGCTGGGACAGTCATAAGCTGTATCCGATCATTCTCCATGGCAGGTGTCAAGTCTCTATTTCCTTCTTGGATGTGTTTGTGATTTTTTCGGAGATACTTTCTCTAAATCATCTTCTGTATTACAATTCACTTGATGGAACCAGTGCCTCCTCCAGCCTAGCTTCTTTGTTCCACCCAGACTGTTGGCTCCTCTCCTGAGAACGCTCAAAATTCCTGCAATGACCATTGCTAAGAATGCAGGTGTTGAAGGATCACTGATAGTTGAAAAAAATTATGCCAAGGTCCTCAGAAGTTGGTTATGACACTAGGCTTAGAGATTTTGTGAACATGGTGGAAAAAAGAATCAGTGATCCAAGTAAGGTTGTAAGAACTGCTTTATTGGATGCTGCTGGAGTGGTCTCTCTGTTAACTACAGCAGAAGTTGTAGTCACTGGAATTTCTAAAGAGGAGAAGGACCCTGGAACAGGTGAAATGGGTGGAATGGGAGGTGGTCTAGGAGGTAGCAGGTTCTGATTTCTACAATAGTGCTTTACCATCATTAATGAACTGTGAGAGGGAAGTCAAGGCAGGGCTCCTCAAGAGTAACTTCAGAGAAGTTGGATAAAGAAAATGACCGAAAAGGCTGGCTGATGTTTAAGAAAATCACTACAACAATGGGGCGCCTAGGTGTCTCAGTCAGTTGAGCATCCTACTCTTGGTTTCAGCTCGGGTCATGATTTTGGGGTCATGGGATTGAGCCTCATGTCAGGCTACACTCTCCATGCAGAGTCTGCTTGAGATTCTCTTTCTCCCTCTTCCTCTGCCCCTCCCCCTCACTCATGCCCACCCCCTCTCTCCCTCTCTAAAAATAAATAAATCTTTAAAAAAAAAAATCACTGCTTTGCCACCAACCTGCTAAGTAACCATAAGGAAGTTAAACTCTCCATGCCTGCTATCCTTTTTTTTTTTTTATGTTAGTCACCATACAGTACTTTGTTAGTTTTTGTTGTAGTGTTCCATGCTTCATTGTTTGTGTATAACACCCAGTGCTCATTGCAATACATGCCCTCCTTAATACCCATCACCAGGCTAAACTATCCCCCCACCCTCTCCCCTCTGAAACCCGCAGTTTGTTTCCTGGAGTCCATAGTCTCTTGTGGTTTGTCTCCCCCACTGATTTCCCCCCCTTCATTTTCCCCTTCCTTCTCCTAATGTCCTCCCTGCTATTCCTTATGTTCCACATATAAGTGAAACCATATGATAATTGTCTTTCTCTGCTTGACTTATTTCACTTAGCATAATCCCCTCCAGCTCCATCCATGTGGATACAAATGGTGGGTATTTATCCTTTCTGATGGCTGAGTAATAGTCCATTATATATATACATGCCTGCTACCCTAATCTGTGCAAAGGGATACTAATAAGTACTAGTGTTTAACCTCACCAAATAATATGGGGGTTTAATAAATATAACTGTCTTAGCACAGTTCCTAGCATATAATAAGCCTTCAAAAAGTGTTAGCTATCACTTCCATAAGAGTCTGGCACCTACTATATTATTCTCTGCCTTGGAGACCTCAAGCCCAACTAGAAAGAAAAGATATGTTTCTGAATATGTTTGAGAAGATACTGTTACATTCGTTTTCTTGAATACAGCGTATTTATTTTCATTCCTTCCCTACTTCCCAGATGATTTGTGGTAGTTTTTAATAAATGATAAATATGCAATAACAACATTAAAATAAGGATAAAGTCCATAAAGCCATGTATCTGAGTAAGGTAGATAATTATACCAGCAATGTAAACCAATGGAATTTTCTAAAATTGAATATTAATTTTAACTTCAGACATAATGGAAGCCATAATGACCAAAGAAAATACAATGCTGGGTAGTTTTCAAGTAACAAAGAAATAGTAATTTGCTGAGTTACTTGAACTTCTTAAAGTTTTGAATATGTAGGAGAGTCTTTTTCTATAATGCTTCATGTATAAAGGAAAGAGCACTAAAGATAAAAAAAGCCTTCGAAAGGTCTTTTTTGAGACTAGTGTCTTGAATATATACAGAGGTTAATATTCAAATAATGAAACCAGGGGTTCTCAAACTTCAGCACATACAAGAAACAGCTAGAGATTAAATGCAGGTTCCTAGGTGGGCCCCTGGAAGTAGCAGGGGTGCAGAGAGATCAAGAATCAGCTATAGATGGGCACTACGTTGAAGTCTGCTGCAAGGAGGGCTCAGACCACACTCAGAAACACTGAGACAAACGAGGGCATGGCTGCTTTCGCTTGGCACCAACCATTTAAGAAACACAAATAATACACGGTTATGAAGTTCTCATTTGAGTGCATCAGGCTCTCTTTGGAAGGCTCAGATCCATGCCCGCAGGCTCTCTTGTTAGTTTCAGGATGAAATGGGTACTGTTTAATGATGCATCAAATGCAAAGACAACAATTTAGTTACTTAGAGTAGAAAATACAGATAAATAAGAAAATATCTTTAATTACAAAGTGCTAATGTCCATTAGAAAAATATAAAAAAAGTATACGAAGAGAGGGGGCATTAATGTATTCCACATGAGAGAAGGAATGGCCAATAAACATATGAAAAGATGTTTGACCTTATTATTAATAAAATAAATTCAGACTGAAATAAGGAAACATCACTTTTTATCTAACAGACTGAGAAAGGAAAAAGATTTCTGTTAACACTTTCATAATGACAAGAAGATGGGCAAAGGGCATTTCTGTACACTTATGTTGGAGAGAAAATTGCTACATTTTCTTAAAGGAGATCTAGAAATATGTTTAAAATTTTATAAATGCCAAATTTTGACAAAGCTTAACATTTACACATCTAAGGGCTTGAACCTGAAAAAACAATTGTCTAATGTACAAAAATGTTAGTTTAGCAATGTACATCAAAGTACTTTTTATCCTAGGAAAAAAATTAAAGATCTTAAATGCCCAACAATTGGAACTGGTTAAAAATTATAATATTCACACTGGGTGTTATATGCAACTAATGAATCGTTGAACACTACATCAAAAACTAATGATGTACTGTATGATGGCTAACTGAACATGATAAAAAATTTAAAAATTTTAAAAAATTACAATCATTACAATGCAATACAATGAAAATACTAAATACTATGATGTATAATTATGATGTCCACAAAAATACCCAAGAAAATATTTAAGTGCCAAAAAGTTCTAAAAGATCATGCATAGTAGGATTCATTTTTCTAAAGAAAAACTGATTGTATGTGGTAGAAAAAAATCCTGAGGGTTTTACACCACAGGAGTAACTACAAATATTTTTAGATAAAGTAAAAATGGACTTTAGATGATTTTTCTTTTATCTTTAAATTCTAATTGCCTGAATTTACCAACAGAAAGTACAATTATATCTTTTTCCTTAAAATGTTAATTATATTTAAAACATATGTAATTTGATCACATAAAATATATGATTTATATGAACATCAAAATATATTATTCAGTAGCCTAACACTATGGCTTTTCTCTGGTACCAAAAAGAACTACATCTTAGCTGGGTTTACATTTCCTTCGCTTAACTACTTCCTTAGGTAGCTAGCTGTTGTAGAAATATCTGGGAGTTGTATAAAAATCAAAATTGAGTGCAAAGACACATTCTGACCTGTACTTTTAAAAGTATTATAGAACTTTCCCAAGAAGGAAAATTCTGATCATTGAGGCACTTTCAGTATTTTTTTCTTCAATGCCTCAGAGATTTTCACTCAAAAGAACTCTACCGTGAGCAATACAATAACTTCGAAAAAAAAACAAACAAACCTGTTTTGGGAACTGTGCTCTTTCAGTGTTGTAAGAAGAAAAATAGTACAAAAAAATAAACCCAAGACAAAACACACACACACACACACACACACACACACACACACACACAACAAAAAACCAATCACCATTCAATTGTTTTACTCTCATAGTTTCTTGAAGAGCTCATTTCTGAATTTTCAGAAAGCTCCTGAAAATCAATATCAATATTTACTTATCTCTTCTAGTGTTTTCCCAAAATGAATAATGTTTTGAAGTAAACATTTGCCTTGACACAATTTGTATTTGAGCCAGAGAATGTTTTGTCTTTGGTTAACTTATAAGCTGCTTTATTTTTCAGAATCCATCGGGTACAATTGGGACCTATGATCATTATCATTATTGAAGCTCCTTGTCTTTGTAGGCTGTTTTGCAATTTACAAAACACTTTCACACACAATGCATTACTTTCATTTTTATTTTCTGATATCCTTGGGAGGCAGGTAAGCAGGTAGCACTTTCTTCAGAGAAATGCAAGTTACAAAAGTAAGGCTATTTATGTTAGATCTATTTATCATGTCACTACCTCAGTATACTAATGGTGCCTTAATGACCTAAACGTCTTCATGTGGGATCACACAGTGTATCATTTACAGAAGAGACAGAAGATCTAGTCACAAATCTTGGTAAGTAAAGAATCCACGGGCTTCGAAACTGTAGAAGATGAACAGCTGGGCCTATGTGTGTTCCAAAAACCACGGGGTCACCAAAAGGAAATCAACTTATTTTTTTTAAGAAGTAAAAAGCCCTTAAATTCCAACAATGAGGTATAAATTTTGATGCTTCTTTTATAATAATTGATATGCTCTTGACTGATATTCTTGTTTTTAGACATGAATAATTTCCAAAAATTACTTACAAGACAAGTAGAGATTATTAATAAAACAGGAGTTCAACAATCTGTGTAGGGATTACTTTGTATATTAACTGAAGATTGGTTTTAATCCAGAACTGGCATTACCCTCACTTCCCAGAAGCTTCAAGACCGTCTAATCTAATATTCTCCAAAGGATATTTTATGACCATGGAATCATCAAGAAGTTCCTCTTGAAAAGAGATTTAGGGTTGGATATTTTTAGAAAATCCAATATATGACACTACTTTTTTAGATACTCTTAAGGAAAATTGGTATACTATAGACTACATATAAAGAAGCTTATGCAGTATGCACTGTCCCAAATTTTTCAATTCCTTCTCATAAAATCTATTTTCTTAAATAATACCTATTGAAATTTCATGGAACCAGAATACCGATATGTTACTTGAGTCTTTTAGCTGAGAAACAAACCAATTTTAAAATAATAATTGAAGAAAAATATGTGTTGTAAAATACATTTTGTTCTCTCATAAGCATTGTATGATACTCATTTTAAATTATCTTAGATTATTGGAATTTCAGCATAGTGCTCTAAAATTACCAGTTGCAGTCACTTGGGAACAAAGGAGGCATACACAAATACTCATTGTTGTCATTTACTGACTCTGTTCTATAGCAAATATATCTACACCAAGAGGCATGCACTGTAGGAAAAACAGGTATCATTCATTACTCTAGAAATAACAAAAACTTAGTCTTTAAGCATTCAAAAAATAGTGTGCTTAATTTTTAAATTTTATTTCATAATTTAAAAAAATTAAAATGAAACCTGTGGCCAGGTTTCTTCCCTCTTTAAGGAAACACTTATGAATGTTCGGTAGTAACCAACATTGGTTAACTAAGACTATTAGTATTTTCTTTTTTTTTTTTTAATAAGACTGAGATAACAGATTTACCTTAGTAGAAATTGGTTTCTTTGAACTAAAGGATTAAGGAGAATGACAAAAACAAGAAGTTTAGAAGTCAATGCAAGTACAACTTATTTTGATAATTTCTATTTCTCTAAAATTGTGGTTCATAGCTTGTATATATAGACATATATCATACATAGTCACATCAATATCTACATCTGTACAATGCAGTAGAGTATGCTCATATGACCTCCTCAGGAAATGGATTACTTCTGCTTACAATGATTTTATTAGTATACCATTAAGTTCTAAACATCTAGTTAGCTCTTCTCCTTGGTGCTACTCACAGATGTGACAGCCAGCTTATCACTGGAATCAGGCCTGCTGTTAGACACCCCCTAAGCTTAAGAGATTAAGAAGAAAGCCAAGTAGTTTCCCTGACATCTGTCATATTGACAGGCTAAAATTAAGTACAGCTGGAAAGAAGGAGACAATCTTGTCTCAAGAGTTTTCTTCTTGAGAAGAGTGAAGGTCAATCATGATGCCAAATATTGATAAGGGGAGTAATAATAAAAAAAATATATAGAACACTACCCAACCAGACCTGGAATTCCCTACAAATGTGGACAAGGGGAGGAAAGGTGTTTAGATGAAAGCAAGTCTTTCTGGGTTGAGACTGCAGCTCACATTTTCTTCAAGGACCATGAAGTTATCAAAAACCAGAAAACTGTACTTGAGAATTACCAACCAGATCCCTTTGTGCATTTGGTCCTAAATAAAAACACAAATCTCTACTGACCACCTATAGACCACACTGTCAAATTATAATCACTGATTTTTGAGACAGACTGATGGAGCGTCACTATTTTCTCTTCATCTAAACTTTAACAAATGGTTTATTCTAAGGTGCAGTCTTCTCGGGGCGCCTGGGTGGCACAGCGGTTAAGCGTCTGCCTTCAGCTCAGGGCGTGATCCCGGCGTTATGGGATCGGGCCCCACATCAGGGCTCTTCTGCTATGAGCCTGCTTCTTCCTCTCCCACTCCCCCTGCTTGTGTTCCCTCTCTCGCTNAGTCTTCTCAGCTATAAATGAGGGACCACTGTCATTTCACAGGGTTATTATGTGGTTAAAGATTGTATATGTGAAGCATTTAACACAATTACTGGTTTATAGTAAGTGCCTCATAGTAACTCATGTTACTATATTACTGGCATTCAAGTCTACCTGTTGCCCAGGCAGAGCTCAAGGAAAACATCTCTCACTCCTGTTATTTTGCTATGTGCTTTAACCTGTGGTTCATCAGTATCCTTCTCCTCAATTCCCCCGACCAAAGCTTCTTCCCTTGCATCCTCATCACCATGGCCAACCTTTCTGTGCAGAACGGAGTTAATTTACAGCTAGACCGGGAAGGTGTTTCTTTATTTCTGGGGATGCTTGGATACTCGGCTTTGACCATTTTGAGAGAAAAACAGTGGGATTTAGGATGTGTTATTTAAGCCCAGAACTCCCTATGTGCTATTTAACTCCCAGAACCAATATGTTTACTGAAGATTTTCACTCAGCATGATCTGTTAAAGAGCCTAGCTTGATTAGTGATAAGAGGAGCAAATGTACCCCGCTGGTAACTTTTACCTTAGCTCTCCCCAACCCAAGGTCTGCTGCACTTAGAAATGGCAAAATGTGGGTGCTAAATGAACATTACCTCCCATTATCATCACAGTTATCTTTCATTTTTTTATGCCTTGTTCCTAACAAATAAATTTATCTTTTAAAGGCAGATACAATGTCTTAGTCATCTTAGTATCCTCAGTTTCGAGCACAGTGCTTAACACAAAGCAAGCATTTTAATCTACTTTTTACACTGAACTGAAGGAGCCATGAAGAGTTTCAGGTATCACTTTCTAAGAGATCATCAAACATCTGCAATTATCTAAGCATTAGGGAGGATCTTGACATGTAGGATAATTTACTTGCTATAGTAATACATCTTCTTAAGCGTTCTATAGTCTTGAACATGTAACCGACATGCATGCACTTCATTTCAATTGCTGGTCCTCTTGCCCCTACCCCTAACTTGCAACTAAGTTATTCAAAATAATAGTAAAACTCTCTCCCTTCTTCCCTTCTTTCCCTCCTTTCTTCCACAAATGTTTATTTAGTGACTACTTATAAGCACTGAGCTGAGTCCAGGCGGCTCAGAGTTGAATAAGATATTTCTAGTACCTTCTAGGAGTTTATATTCTCTTGAGCACAAGAGACAGACAAATCTACCTTTCACACTACTGTGAAAAGTAGTGTGAACACAGTATACACCAGATGCTATATGAGCACAGAGGTGAGTCAGTGATGACTTTCTGTAGATGATGAGGTGGCTAGAACCAGAGCAGATTTTGTGGAAAATAGATTGTAACGGAATGAAGAATGACTGAGAGACAAACAGTACCATGGAAAACCAGAAGGTAACAAGAAATGTAATGGTTCAAGGTTGATTAGAGATGTCAGACAAAGCCAAGGTACAAGAAAGTGAATTTTCATAAGGGTAAGACATTGCTTGCTTAGAGTTATGATGAACTGCCAATAAGTAGAGAAAAATGGATAATGGTTGTTGGAGTACGTTCCCTGAGGAGGTAGGAGAACCTGCCATCCAAACCACACTAATCATGATAAAGCCTGATGAAGGGGCAAAAGAAACTTTATATCCCACTACATATCTGGAAGAGATTAGATGAAAGCCATAGAAGCATTAATGGATTCCTGAGGCAGAGGCAAACCCAGGGCAGCCCAGTGGGAATGACTGTCCCCATGAAGGCAGTAAGGAGTGCATCGTCTATAGATAATTTTGATATAGTAACAATACCTACTAAAAGTTAGTCTGGTTTTTATTAGCCCCTTGCACTATCAATTCTAAGCAATGTTAGTAATAAAGTAGTTATCCTCAATAAAGTTTTGACTGATCCTAAGTTTAAATCAATGCTGCCCAATAAAATGTAATGAAATGTCAATGTTCTATATCTGTGTTATCCAACACTGTAGTCATTAGCTACCCATGGCTATTCAGCATGTAAATGAGGTTAATGGGACTGAGGAACTGAAATTTTAGTGTAATTTTAATAAATTTAAATTTAATATAAATAGCTATATGTGGACAATGGACATCACAGTTCTAAAAACTACTATGGTTACTGCTATGTTTCAATTACATAGGTAAATAAATATACTTCTATTATGTTCACACAATTCAATATAAAATAAAATTATATATATGCATATGTATATATATATGTATATATACATATATATTTTAGTTGGCATGTTATTACTTATCTTTTAATAAACCCTATGGTGTATGTATGGAAGTTAATTCAATAATTCCTAGTTCTTCCCTAACACATACAGACACAGGCACATACTATTTGTTTTGCAAATAAGTTCATAGCAGTTTGGAATCATTAAAGTTTGTTCCTATGCAGTTCGTCTCTCTGTGGCCCTATCTAGATCTGAATTCAAACAATAATTTATAAAAAGACATCAATAGCAAAATGACTACAAAAATAAAGAATGAGGAGTTGATTAACTTTAATTTTACCCTTGTATAACTCTTCGCAGTCTATGTATTAAAACTTTGGAAGTTTGAGGAAGACTAGGAATAGAACTTGTAATGTTATAATCCACTACGATGATAGACCAATATGTAGTTCTTTTTTTTTTTTAAATGAAAACACATTAATGTAATTTAAAAATAAAATATATTACCTTTTGTACGATAACATTTATTTCTTCATCACATATATTCACGTAAAAGTTCAGTAATAATTTTTAACTGCATTACTTGTTTGGCCATTTTCATCATTTGTTTCATTTCATGATTACTACTAAAAATAATTCTGTAATAGAGTGGAAAATGCTTGAAATGAGCTGTCAGGTCTGCTAGATACACCATCCATACTAGAGTCATCTTTACAACTTACACATAGTCTTGAGAGAAGAGAGGTCTGACCAGGTAAAATTATAGGAAGAACTCATATTATCCTTATATGTGGATCTAAGCCCTACAGGAAACTAGAGACTTTCATAACTTCTAACCTAAAAAGCAAATTCTTGCTCTAACCACAAGCCAGTTAGCTCTCAACTGGTTTGTCATAGTCTTGAGGAGCACATGGCAGGGTGGTATGACATAGCACAGATTGTGAATTCACATTGGGCTTTGCCACCTTTTAGGCAAGTTCCTTTTTTTTTTTTTTAAAGATTTTATTTATTTATTTATTTGACAGAGAGAGAGAGAGAGAGACAGCCAGCGAGAGAGGGAGCACAAGCAGGGGGAGTGGGAGAGGAAGAAGCAGGCTCCCAGCAGAGAAGCCCGATGTGGGACTCGATCCCAGAAAGCTGGGATCATGCCCTGAGCCAAAGGCAGACACTCAACGACTACGCCACCCAGGTACCCCAAGTTCCTTAACCTTTCTGGATCTCAGCTGCTGCCCTTTTAAGATGGGGAGATAACAGGCATGTTTTGTGATGACTAACTCAGATGATCTATGCACACTATCTTAGACAGTAGGTGTCACCTAAGTGGTGGCTCTATTCTTCTTGTTAGAAAAAGCAATGCAGATTTCCAAAATATCTGGCTCAACACATTGAGCATTAATATACTCAAACATCTTCCTCTATAGAGAAGACTATTTTAAAATTATAATCCCTAATATTATTATTATTTTCCTTTGCAAAATATTTGAAGTATTATCAAAAAAAATGTTATCTTTGGACACATAAACAAAATGGAAGTGAAAAAAAAACAAACAAAAAACCCCTAAACTAAAATCAACTCATTGAACTTAGGCTAAGATTAAAGGTAGTTTGGAAGTTTTTTTGTTTTTGTTTTTTAATTTGGGGGAAGAGTGTTTTTTTTCCCCCTTAATCTTTGTTTTTAAAAGGATAGAAAAAGGTACACCTGAAACAGTATTATTTTAAGGAAGTAATTTTCTGTGATATCTCTTCTGTGCCTCATGTGAGCCATTAGCTGAATTTTACTAGTATCTGCATACCTGTTCCATCTCTTTTTTCAGTCCATTAGATGGGAAAAGATGCTAGTAGTTCAAAGGAACCCTACTCATGTGGGAATAAACTTTGCTGGCAGAATTGAACATGTTAAGTAAGCAAACAAAAATAGAGAAAAATCAGAAACTCCTATTTTTTTTTGAATTATGTAATTTTAATTGCTTTTGCCTTAGTAGTTTCCCATATTGGGGTTATCAAATAAGGTGGGTCCTGAGGAATTAGCTTGCTTGATGGAAGTAACTGGGCATAGCCAGGTGCTATGTATGTCTCATCTTCCCTATTCTAACTTCTAACTTTCTTCACTGGAATTCCCTAGATGGGATACAGGCTTTTGACTTACAGAAGGGATAGTAAATTGAGTACAGAGAAGACAAACTAAAGTGTATGAGAGTTAGAGGTGAGAGTCCTTTGGGTAAGTCGTTTTATAATTATTGATTTATTTTGATTATGAGGAAGAATGAGGAAAAGCAAACTGGATGAATAATTTCTACCTCATACTTCGTAGAAGTATTTTTTGCTAAGAAGGTGGTTTAGTGAAAAAAAGGTCTCCTGAATTTTATAAACTGACCAAACAGAGATAAACAGCATAACATTTTTACCTTGAAGCTGATGATCCTTCCCTACCTTAGCTTCGTTTTTTAATACACTTGGGAGACTTAGAAGAAAAAAAAACAATACCTGTTTCAGCCCTCTTGAAAGATCCTGATGTGGTTTTTCTGGGGGTGGGGTCCAGGCCAAGCATCACTAATTTTCAGTGTCTCTAGATAATCCTGTTGTGCAGCTAGGATAGGATAACACGGTGAGTGACGCTAAAGACTACAGCGGCCATGAAATTATGGATGCCAAAAGCCCAGTCCAGTGCCTGGAACATGGGAAGTACTCAAAATGTTATATCCCTTTACTCTTTCATTGAAGTGAGTCTAAAAATGATGTCTTCATTGAGGCAGTAGCTTATAAAATTTAAGAAGAGTGTGTATGTTGAAAGAAATCTGAATGTGACCCAGACATGACTGGGAATGGATCATAGAATTTTCCACAGTTGCACTTCCTTTTGTGTCAGATTTGTTATTGTCATCAACATCATCATCATCACCATTACCACAGACCTCATCTAATCTCTGTGGACTCCTTCCTGCAACAAAACTCTAGCGTGATGAATGGGGAGGGGGTGGGACTTGGACAAAGTGTGACAGAGACAAATGTTAATGATGACTTGGGGTTTTACTGTGTGCTGCCCAAACAAGTTCAAGTCTGCTTACATTTTAGTTAACAACAAAAATAAGCAAAAGATAATAAATAGCTTGTTCGTGCACTTTAAGATGGAACTTAATTTCATCGCATTAAAACTATGAGAACCAGAGGCACTTTAGGTAATGGCTTTTTTTCTTTCTTTTGAAAAGCTCATTATATCGCACTGTAAAACTGAGGAGGTAACATTTTGCTTTTATTTCATCAACGCTGGGCCCTATTTCATTATTTACCGAATGACATTTTTCCTGCAATTTCTGAGAGAAGATGGATTTTACAAAATATGAAAATATTCAAAACTTTATTTCCTTTGTACAAAGCTAAATGGCTTAAAAACTATGAGATTATTACAATAATGAACTAACTCTTGTCAAGGTAGTGCTGAATGGAGGTAGGAAAGACCTAGCTGGACCTGCCTCCCAGGTCTGACTTAATTCTCCAAGGAGAAGATATTTAATTGCTCTGAGCCTTAGTTATTTTAGCTATAAGGTGGGAACATGATACTCAATAAAATAATTTTAAGATTAAGAGTTTGGCATGCGGTAGTACTTTTAAAAAAGTACTTATGTCAAACTTCGAAAAAGAAAGTTTTTACTCTACATGTGAAACAAAGTGCATTCAGTTCCTTCCTGGTCTAAGGTAAGTTGTTCCTTGATTGCACTTTGCTGTTCTCAAGTGCAAAACCATTCTTCCAGGCACAAAAGAATTTATCCTATTGTACATCAAGCCTACAACACAATCAAAAGTCTGCTGACAAATAGTACATTTTCCATCACTTTTAAAGGTAGTTGAACAGAAGAAAAAGTATTCATGAACAATCCTGAGAATATGTCACAAACTCAAACTCCAAAAACTTTACTGGAATATTCTTTAAATTTCAAAGTATGATTTTATATTTATGTGCAAACTATGAAGGAAAGCATCATGATTACAACCTTTTAAAGCTTGTTTTTCAACAGTCACATGGTTTATGATTATGGAAATTAGAATACGAAATTTTCTCACTGCCAAAAACCCCGTAAATTTAATATACCTACAATTCAATCAAGACAGCATCAACAATATGGCTGAAAATCATCACAATTTGAACCTTTTCAAACTTCACCCCATTGAGCAAATTACTTGAACTTATCTAACTGGGTATCATACTGGGTAATGACTGAGCCATGACTGGAGAAAGTCTTCTTTCTTCTTTCTTACAGTACAATCTTAATTATTTTAAAAGGTAACATGGGAGCTAATTAGTTATGGTAAAAAAAACTATAAGAACACAGAATGTAGTTTTTTAAAAAAGATAAACTTGGAAAATTCCCTTATTTGGTTAATATTTTAGTTGAAAGAAACATAGGAGAGATTCAATCTAGCATAACATACTCCAGTAGCTGTCATACATATTTTTATCTGTAGATGATGCATTGCACCTTTATTAGATTCTTAAAGCTGCTATAACCTATCACTACAAACATGGTAGCTTAGAACAAAAGAAACTTATTCTGTCACACTTTGGGAGGTCGGAGGTCTGAAATCAGTATCATTGGGCCAAAGTCAAGTTGTCCACTGGAGGACATGCCCTCTGGAGGCTCTAGTGGAGAATCTGTTCCCTGTCTTTTCCAGCTTCTGATGGCTACCAGAATTCCTCCTTTTGTGACACATTATTCCAATCTTCAAGGCCAGCATCTTTATCTCTCTCACTCTCACCTTCACATCATCTTCTCCTCTCTATATAATTCAATTTGACACTTCCTCCCTCTTATAAAGACAAATGTGATTACATTTAGGGCCCATCATGGTAACCTAGGATATAGCTCTGTCTCGATACCCTTAATTATATCTGCAAAGTCTTGGCCACATATGGCAACATTCACAAGTTCTAGGCATTAGGATTTGATATCTTTGGGGCCATTAATCAGCCTACCGCTGTGCTCTAGTAGAATCCAGTCCATTTAAAAGTCGACTCTTGTTAAAAGAGAGAGAGAGAGAGACAGAGAAAGAGAGATCTTCCAAATATTACTTCATATTTTGTTGTTACAAGGAGATATAAAGAACTATGCTAGTAAGTATACTAGGAATGAAGGCCATGGGTATAAGTCACCCCCATGAAAATGAAGTCACTGCACTGTTAACTAGCTTAACTGGTGGGGAGGCTTTATTATCTGGGCTTTAAGGACCAAATATAGAAATGGAGACTCATTCTTCTGAGGACTTTCATGTGGAGCAGAAGATATAAACACTCAGTTATAAGGAAACTACCTTGTTTTCCAGGTCTTTTAAGTAAGACAGAAACATAAGGTTTGTAATAGCCATGCTTGTCATAAATCATACACATATTATACCGCAGACAGCACAAATACTTTATTTAGGAGTCTGGTCTTTCTATTTTCAATTTAAAAAATCCTTTTCATTGACCTTTTAATAATTGCTTAATTAATACTCACTAATAAGGATGACTGCAATTAGCCAAAAGCTTGATTGTCCATTAAGAAATTTACAAGGTAACGATAGGTAACACCCTGCAAAGAACTATTATTTCTTAACGTCACAGTACAATTTTCCTAGAGTTCCATCATTATTTAAATATGCATAATTTCTTAATGTAATCAAATGCCCATCTACTCAGAGAACTATGAAAAAGCTAAGGGAGAAAAATCACAAATATTCTAGTATATATTAATACCATCAAGTCTACTGGGCTTGGGACACTGACAACACTAGCAGCTTAGAAAAATAAAGAAACATATTTCAGAAATTCTTTACCTACTATTTCCTAGGATAAAGAGCATATTGAAATAGTTGAAAAACTATGAACAGAGAAAGAAAATTTGGCCATGATGAGAATATATCACTATTGGTAGCTATTAACCGAAATGGAGGGGAAATTGTACCTACACTCAAAAATGGAGATTTATTCTTTTAATCTATTTTAACTACACAGTTGTAGTTCTGCACAACATGGGCAGTGGTCAAATGGGAATAGAGCAGTTCGGGTTAAACAGAAATACTTTACTATTGTTTTTCCTGAGAATTTGAAGAATGAATCTGTATTAATGGTGAGGATTTCTATAGCCTTATGATTTGTGCATGCCTGTCTTCATGTTACACTTCAATAAATAAGTTTATTAAAAACATCTCTATCAAAAAAATTATAAGCATATAGTGCCTTCCAGATCATTTAACTTTTTCTTGTCATTATATCTACTGAGTACTTAACAAATTTATAACAGTAGTTTAAAGCAATTTTATATTTGCAATGTAATTTATTTTCTCAAATAGCATATTTTATGGATGTTTGACCTTAGGTAAGGTAGAATGATGCTATTTGGAAAGCCAAATTATGTGCAAAATATTTATGTCCATTTTGTCCATAAAGCAAATGTAAAGATAATAAATGTTTCTGAGATAGTATGTTCACTAGTTGACTGGATCTTGTCATCCATTCAACACATGGCAATAAAATTTCAGGAAAAAAACACATTAAGGCTAGGACAAAAGTATCAATGCTTGTTTTCAGCTTCAAATTAACTTATTAATAAATTATCATTAGATGATATTATTAAGGATTGATATTAGGACTGAGACCAAACCAACTCTCATTTCTGAACCTAAGCCTGGGGAGGAGGTATGTGATTTAAGCAGAGAAGGACTGTGCCCTGTCTCCCAATGGTGTATTTGGAGGGACAGTGCCCTCTGCTCCTGTGATGGGGCCATCAGAGCTGGATGGTTAGGGCAAAGAGAAGACTTAAGATAGAGCTTGCACTTGCTCTTGGCCTGTGTCAAATAACACATTAATTTACCAGAAGCCTCTAGCTAGAGACAGAGAAGAGAAGATCTGAAACTTGAAAAAAGACCAGAGGTTGAAAGGAGCAGGCCTCAGATACAAGCTATGCCCAGAAGAGACAACTGTCCCAACTTTAGTGGCTCAGAACCTGCTTGAACACATAAATAGTCATCAAGCAACCTCTAGGGCACCCTCAGAGGGGAGGATGGGCTTCTTAAGGGAAGCTGGCCATAGATCGGACTATAGCAATTGAAAACATATCTTCACCACAGCACCCATGGAAGGAGGAGTGTGATAGGAAACTTTGCAAGAGAAAGACCACATTAAAACTGAATTAAATTTGATCACTTCAAATTTCAAACCAATGATCTTTAAATTAAGCACTTCAGCTCCAAGCTACCCACACTTAACATTAATACAAATTAATAGAGGAATTCAGAGAGAAGTGAAAACATGAAAGATAATCCTTTTTCCCTTGTCTGCATGCTTTAGAGTGTAACTTTTCAGTTCCTTATGTAAGTTTTTAAAAGTTATCTCTAAGAGCAATCTACAAAGTGAAGCTTGCACATGTGTAGAAGTTCACTAAGGCTTCCCAAGAGATAGAGGGTTATGATATTTGTACAGGAATCAATTTTCAGGTGCTCAACTTCCATGTGTAATCTTTCTAAAATGCATCTCCTTGACTATATATTTGGGGTCAAGATGTCTTGCTCTTCTCTCCCATATTGCCTTGTCTCCCACTGGACAATTAGAAGCATAATCTCACCTATGTGTTATCTTAACATGGTACATCTCCCTAGGGTGGGAAAACCTCCAGGACAACAGACAGTGGGCCAGCTCAAGACATCAGTCTCTTCAAATCTTCCCAGTAATATAAGCTTGTGGTAGATGTCTTCCTTATCTTTCTGTTAAGAGTAAAAATTCTGGCATTGGATCTTTGGGTTCCTGTTTGGAATGTCCTGAATTCAAGTATACTGTTGAGCAGATGTCAGATGTTTCATTTAAAACCCTATTTTATCCTAGAATCTTTTAAAAAATGCTCTTAGTGGAAAGTTCATTTTGCCAGTCATCATTTTGTTTGCCCATAGTTGACTTTCCTACTCCTTTGTGCTCTGCTGTGCATTTTAAGGGAGGTAGCCTCACCATAAGCCACATTTTCCAAATTTCTTAGCTGAATTCCTTCCATTAGAGGAACTCGCAGGAAAGAGGAATATAGGAAGATAGGAAAAGGAGTCTCTTGCTACCAGTCTCTAGAGACATGAGAAAGTTAAATAGTCAATGCTTTTTTCAATTCTGGTGCTTAGAGCACATACCCACATCCTTAGATGGAGCATCAGCGCTCAGAGTCTCTCAGAGGTTCCAGCACCTTCGTGGAGTTGCCTCTTCCCTGTGCACGGGCTCCAGGAAATCCTCCATGGTTCTGAGCACTGGTAACCTCAAACCCGACCATGCATCACTCAGCTGTGATCATTTATCCCTGCGGTTAAAATCTAAAATATTTCTCTGTCCTCCTTTTTTGGTTCTTCTCATATCTACATAATATCAACGTTCTGCATTAATTCTCTACAACTGGATCCTGACTGATGTAGAGCAAAGAGAGCATCATTAAGACACAATAAAATCAATGTCTTCAGATTCCATTCAAGGAACAAACTCATGTTCAGACTCAATGCCTTATCCACCCATCCTTCTGAGAACTGGACTCCTCAAGATTTGTAAAAAAAAACATGGTGGGAATACAAATTTGTGACAATATCTGACATTGCTGCATTGCCATTACTCTCAGTAAGGAGAAAAATCTTGGTGAGTTGTCTCACTGACCCACATGTCAATTTTACCTGCAGATTTTGCATGATTTCAGGGAGAAGGAGTTGCAAATTTCCATACTTTGCCTCCAATAAATCAGGGCTAAGTTTTGAAGTAAAATAATGGAAACAGGTTAGTTGAAATTTTCTTGAACATTTATTCAGCATCAGAGGAGAAATATTTGTATTAACTTTTGTCAAATAATTATTAGATACTAAGAATTTATATTCATTTTTTAAAATCAGGCCCCAAATATCAAGCTNAGGAGAAATATTTGCATTAACTTTTGTCAAATAATTATTAGATACTAAGAATTTATATTCATTTTTTAAAATCAGGCCCCAAATATCAAGCTTGCTGTTATCTTTCAACTAGTTCTCTATTCATTTATTAATGGCTTGGGAGAAATTTTGTCCTGGGTAATTCTTTGCATTTTATCCAGGTTAATTCTTGCATTTGTGCTTGGACTCCTTTACATTGCTCTGGGAAGACACCTCTGTTTCTCACCTTCCACCCTTCTACTCGTTCTTTGCCCTCAATATATACACATACTCCAATTTATCTCAGCTAAGTAATGATGATCATAATGATGATAATGACAATTACGCTAATGGTGGCAATTCTAATGATAATGTCAAAACTCTCCCTAGCCCCTCTATCATTTCTCTAATTATACTGCCCCCTCTCCCAAGGCAAGCATTTTTTTTATGAGTTGTCTACATTCATGGCTCAATTAATTCATGTCCATGAATTACTGTTTTCCTTTGCACTTTTATTTTTCATGCTCTTTTATTACATTTGTCACTGCAGAAAAGTTTCTTCTTGAAATTCTTTTTTTTTTTTTTGTGGCTTCCAAAATAATTTTCTAATAGCTTGCGGTAGCCACCATAAACAGGCTCTCTCCCTGCCACTACATCCACCTCTATGTCTCCTCCAAGTGAATTCTGCACCTCCTATCTTCCAAAAGGTGGTCACTTTTCTACTTGTAGACTTGAAGTTTTTGTTGTCTCAGACCTCTGATTGACTTCCTGGGTGTTCAGAAGAACTTGATAACTATGTAGGGGTATTTGAGGGATGAGACAAGCTTAGGGTTCTCCTACTCCTCCACCATCTTAACTCCCAGCTCCTCTGGTGTTTAATTTTTAATTTGTATTTCACCTCTGCCATTTTCAGTATGGCTCCTTCCTGGGCAACTTGTCCTATATCCATCCACCTTAAATTTTTATATTTTCTAACATCTTCTCATATCATATGGTCCCTCTGGGCAACATCGTATATACCCATAGATTCACTCATATTTATGTTGAAGATTTCCAAATATTTATATCCTACCTAGTTCCCTATATTCCAGATCCTTTTATTCAATTGTATGTGGTTGTATTTATCTGGTTTCCATGTGGAAATTCAAATTCTAAATATCCAGTATCTAATGTATCATTATCACTTCAAAATCTTATGCCCAACTGAGTGACAAGACCCCTCTAGTTGCCCTTATCAGAGATCTAGAAGTAATTGCTAGATCCTGTATCTTTACTCTCCACTTAAAATAAGCATTGAGCAATGTATATAACTGTAACTAATAATTGTAATGTTTATAAGAATCAACAACACTGTTAATATTGTCAAGATGTCAGGGCTTTCCAGCTTAATCTATTCAACACAATCCTAATCAAAATTAAAAACCTCTACTCTGAGAAAGACAGTGTTTAATATATATATACAAGCTACAAACTGGGAAAATATTTGCAAAATACATATCTGCGGGAAGACTTCTATCCAAAGTATATAATTCTTAAAATTAAACAATACAAAACAGTGCAATTAAAAAGTGAGCAAAAGATCTGAACAAATACCTTCTCAAAGAGGTTACATAGATAGCAAATAAGCACATGAAGAGATGCTCAACATCATATAGCATGAGGGATTTGCAAATGAAAACAATGAGACACCACATCTATTAGAACAGCTAAAATCCAGAATACTGCCAATACCAAAAGCTGGTGAGGATACGGAGCAACAAGAACTCTCACCACCAGTGGGAAGGCAAACTGGTACAGCCACTTTGGAAGGCAGCTGGTCACGTTTTACAAAGCTGAATCTATTCTTACCTAACAATCCAGCAATCACACTTCTTTGTGCTTACCAAAACCGTTAAAAACTTATATTCACACAAAAACTGCACACAGATGTTTATAGCAGCTTTGTTTTTAAGTGTCAAAACTTGGGAAACAACCAAGATGACTTTTAGTAGGTAAAGAGATAACCTGCAGTATATCCAGACAATGGACTATCATTCAGTAAAAAGAAAAGGACTCTCAAGACATTAAAAGACTTGGGGAAACTTTAAAAGCGCTTTGCTAAGTGAAAGAAGGCATCTAAAAAGACCACAGGCTGTATGATTCCAGCTTCATAACAAAAGGAGAAACTATAGAGACAGTAAAAGATCAGCAATTTCCTTTGATTCAGAAAGGTAGGGGGATGAAACTATAAAACACACGGTGGGGAGAGAAACTCTCCTGTATGATACTGTAATGGTGGATACGTTCGTTACACCCTGCATTCCTGTGGGTCCACAGCCCATAAAACTATACAACACAAAGAATGAACCCAAATGTAAACCCTAATGTGAAGTCTTGTTAATAATAATGCATCAGTTGGGGTTTGGGTTTATCAACAGTAACAAATGTCCACCCTAATGCAAGAAGTTTATAATACGGAAAACCGGGGTAGTAGTTGACAAGGTAGATGGAATTCTGTTCAATTTTTTTTTAAGATTTTATTTATTTATTTGAAAAAGGGACAGAGATGAGCAATGGACAGGGGCAGAGGGAGAGAGAGAGAGAAGTAGACTCTCTGCTGAGCAAGGAGCCCGATGTGAGTCTCAATCCCAGGCCCATGGGATCATGACCTGGGCCGAAGGCAGACGCTTAACCGACTGAGCCACCCAGGTGCCCCACTTTTTGTTCAATTCCTCTGTAAACCTAAAACTACCCTAAAATATAAAGTCTATTAATTTAAAACACACACACACACGTTGAGGTGTCCCTTAAATCTATTCCATTAACTCCAGCCATGCTGGCACTCCCTCTGTTCAGTCCCACGGGGTAGCTCCCCTCTACGGCTGTAATAGCCCTCTAGCTGGCGAATTTGCCTGTAGTTCATTCAACTTAAATCTATCTTTACAAAGTGCTTCCTTCTCAGCTGAAAATTTTATCATGGTACTTCTCTGTTTCAAATCTTGTAGGACCTCTCCATCTGTTCGCTATTTAGCCCGCATGGTCTTTCATCAACCATTTGGCATTAGCAAACTAATTACAGTTGTGCTGTGCTAGTCTATTTGTTTGTGACACCCCCAGCTCAACCACCCACCTGTGCCCCGCACCCTACTTACCAGCTAAATTTTTCTAAAACATTTATTTGTCCCCTCATCTCTGTGCTATTTTTCTGAATTCTAAGTTGAAATCACTAGTCTTCTCATCTGCTTGCACACAAGACTGGTGTAGTCAAGGCCAAAGGCCATCGGTTTTTGCCCTTTTACCAGAGGCACGTGCATCTTTATATCAGCAGGACCTAGAACAGAGTTTAGTCCAAGTAAGCAGATAATACATTCGGTTTTGACATGTGAATGTATTAAATATATACCACATGAGATGGATGACTTCAGGTAGGACATATAGATTCTCTTTAGGGGCAGAGATGCAAAATATTCTTTTTCCTCCACTAGAAGAGAAAAAATCAACAAGGGATAACAAAGGAGATGCTCAGAGGTGCTAGGGATTTTTGGAATAGAGAGTAAAATGATGAAAGATGTGCTTGAAGAAGAGGAACTAGGTATTGGAGTGAAAGGGAGGAGGAAAAAAAGAAAGACACGTGACAGGACAGGCATCCCCTGACTTCAGCAATTATGCAAAAGTGGGACAACAGAGTCTGTGGAAGGGAAGTGACTATGAAAATGAAATCAGAAGGTGAAAGACTGAGAAGTTCAGCGGTTTTCGGTGACTGGGCCCAGGGACTGCATCATATGGCCCAGATTCTGCCTGGGAGACAGAGTCAGCACTGGGACAGTGGACAACTTGCAGTAGCACCAGCAGAGAAAGCAATTCCATTTAGAGTGAGAGATTTAATTTAAAATAAATTAAAATCATGAAAGAAAATTTAGAGTAAAATTAAGAGGTTAGGGCTCTTCTTACAACTCTAAGAGAACAGGCACTTCTTTACTACCTGACAGTATTCTTATTTTCCCTTTAATGTGCTGGTACAACAAGCAGACAATGAAATACGTCACAAGCATCATGTATTCATTTAAAATAGGGAGGTGCATTAAATGGAATCATGTTGTCAAATTATTTCCAATGATCCAAGTATTCTCCCAGTAATTACACCTAATGCATGATTTATTCCAGGTCTATTAGTAGATTAAAAATATTTTTCTCCTTTATTGATGCTCTCTTACTAATTATACCCAAACATGATTTACTTCATGCTTATGAATAGATTATAACTATTCGTTGGACATTTTTTTCTCCAATACTAATGACACGACTCTGCAGGAAAGCCTTTATTTATTAAATATAACTGTGGTTTAAACTTAACAGCAATTCCTAAACTATTTTTCTCCTCTGCCTCTAGTATTTTCAAACAATGTCTCTCTATTGGATTCTTCCTTTCTATCCTACATTTTAAATAGGTTCTTCTTGCTAAGTCTTGCCCTTTTGCTAACCACTTCTTCTGGAGGCACATTTCTTTCTGTCTAGCCATTTCTTCCTCTCCTTCCTCATTTATTTTTACTTAACCCCTTACAATTTGTCTTTTGCAAGCCCTTCCATGGAAATGATTCTCTAAAAGGTCATCATTGACCTAGATCTTGCCACATCCCATAGAATCATTCTCCTAGACCTTCTGTGGCATCGGACAGCATTCAGAGTGTCTGCTGTATCGTTACTGTTTCCAAATAAATATGATCATCTTTCCAGAGATGAACTATGAGATTGCTTAAAGAGAGTGAGATCATTCCAGAATAGGAAAAAGTTTCTAAAAGTGAGGCCCTTTTGAGCCAAGATGTAAAAATAATAATGTAATACTCTAAGTATTTAATATATTTCTTTCTTGAAATTCTTTCCTTATTCTCTTACCTCACAGATCATCCTTCTTTAGAAGCTACTGACCCATTACAATTTTTCATTCTCCCCTCTCTGGGAATCCCCTGAAGGATCAGCATTCAAGCCCGTGTTTTTCTCTGTGTGTACTTTCTGAGATATAAGCCACTCATCCTGGCTCTCTATAGGCGGGAAGCAAAGGGAAAACACAACTACTTAATTTCATAATATCATAACTAATGCCCACTAATAGGTGAAAGAGATGCAATATTCAAGCACTTTTAGTTTCAAATTGTTTATGCCTACCTTCCCTATTTTTCATATAGAAACACTGCATTCTATTATCAATTACGTGTATCAGTTCACATGTATTATGACTGTCTTTTCTTCCCTCTGCTGACTCAGCCTCCTCTTTGACTTCCTGGCTGTGACAGTTGGTGGAAATTGGGAGGCTTCTTTCTCTAGCTCCAGACCTGTGACCCACTCTACAACTTCCCATTGCTTAGCTCTTCACTCTCATCAGGACCCTACTGGGAAGGACCCACTCTTTCCCATCTCAACTGACTACCCCACATGGGGCCCACAGAAAGTTTACAAATTAAGTCCCATGCCACTTAGTAGTAGCTGAGAGCTCTGGGAAGCTATCTCTGGCCCTCTCTGCATCTCCCTTTTGTATTAATCAAGACTGAGACATAGGCAGCAACTCCACCATTCTCTCACACTTCCGACAGAATTCAGAGGTGTTCCAACCACCCAGACTCATGGTGTGGGGAACAGAATGTGTGGGACCTCACTGCATTGTTCTTTCTTCTCCACATTACTCACCCTCATCCCTCACTTTTCTCTAGTTCAGAGGGTCAACTATCTTGTCTGACAGCAAGGAAAACGATTTTGTGTCTTCAAATGTATCCCCTAATCACTTTATAACTCCTGCCTTTTAAACATAGAATCTTAAAAATATAAAATCTTCGTTCCCAGCTTTGGATACTTCCTAAGGCAGTAGGAGTCCTTCAGTAGAAGAAGCATCAGTGACTGAAACAGGTAAACTAGAATAAACCTTATCAGCTTATATTTCACAGAACACTCCATCATAGATACCTCACACGTATGGAAAATATTACAAATGAATTTAATAGAAGTGACTAATATAATCAAAATTCACTTAAGAGGATCACTTAACTTTTACACCTCTTCAGCATAGTCTCAAATAAACACACATTAAGAGAACAATCATCAGAAAAAAAAAATCATCATTATGTTAAAAAGTACTTCTCAATATCAAAAGAATTAGAAATCATTGAGCTAGTGAAATGCATACTTATGATATCAATTGTAAATAAAAAGTGGTTTGCTTACTAACATTTAAAACTAACAGGTTCATTTCCATTTGGATTGCGTTCTTGAAAAACTCACCATTTTCTTAATTTTATTTTCCTTTTATTTACTATGCCTTGAACAACTAAAGCTCCATCTCCACTTAAGTTCTTGACCTGAATTCCATTACTGTTTTTACAACTCCTGTTGAACATCTCTAGTAAGAGTCACACAGTCATCAAATTCCTGCAGCTGCAAACCAAAGTAATCATCTTCTTTCCGTGGAAATCCTGGTGTCCTCACTATATTCAATGATATCACCATCTCCCACTTGAAAACCTGGTACATCCTTTATTCCCCTACTCTAGTCCTTCCTGTTTCCATCTTATAAAATTGCACTGAACTGTCCCTTCATTCACAGATGTCTCCTATCACATCCCAGTCCAGCCTTTGTTAAACCTCATGCCTATATTGCTACAGTAACCTTCTACGTTGCCTTCCTACCCTCTAGTCCCTCTTGGTGGAAGTAATGGACTTTCACAAAATACAGGGTTTTTTTTTTTTTNAGCTCCATCTCCACTTAAGTTCTTGACCTGAATTCCATTACTGTTTTTACAACTCCTGTTGAACATCTCTAGTAAGAGTCACAAAGTCATCAAATTCCTGCAGCTTCAAACCAAAGTAATCATCTTCTTTCCGTGAAAATCCTGGTGTCCTCACTATATTCAATGATATCACCATCTCCCACTTGAAAACCTGGTACATCCTTTATTCCCCTACTCTAGTCCTTCCTGTTTCCATCTTATAAAATTGCACTGAACTGTCCCTTCATTCACAGATGTCTCCTATCACATCCCAGTCCAGCCTTTGTTAAACCTCATGCCTATATTGCTACGGTAACCTTCTACGTTGCCTTCCTACCCTCTAGTCCCTCTTGGTGGAAGTAATGGACTTTCACAAAATACAGGGTTTTTTTTTTTTTTCTCATTTTATCTCCCTTCACTGGGATTTAAAACAGTTTCCAACTGTATTACCAATTACTCATTCAGAAGTCTGATAGTCCAACCTTTCAATAATGAGGATCTGCTTCTCTCTTCTAACTTTCCAGTTTATCTTTGTAGGAATCCTCTGGTTCAGGTTAGCCTTCAGAAGCATCCACAATCATTTCCCCAACCCCCAAACCCTTAGTGTGTTATATATGTTGCCTTAAAAGCACTTTTTTTTTCTTCATTCTATTCCTATGTATTCTTAAAGACTGAATATCACTTCTTTGAATTCTAAATGCTAAACTGAGTGGTACAGACCTATAAACTGTATGTGTCTTGCTGTATCATCTGATTAAAACACTGAGGTTGTAGCACATAATACTGAAAGCCACAAGTAATGTTGTAGTACTACAAACACTGGTTCCTAATACTTTTTCACAGAATACTTCAGGATAAGTGGTTATGCTTTTAACATGTGAACATGTGAACACTGAGGAAACAAAAACATGCAACATTAAATTATATTACAAATTATATATCTGAATATATACATAGGTGCCAAGACAGGTGCCTAGATAGATAGATAGATAGATAGATGATAGATAGATAGATAGATAGATCAGCACATCTATCTATCTATCTATCTATCTATCTTCTATCTATCTATCTATCTATCATCTATCTATCTATCTCCTGACTCCATGCTAGGAACTAGGTGAGTAAGACTGACANCAGCACATCTATCTATCTATCTATCTATCTATCTATCTATCTATCTATCTACCTATCTATCTATCTATCATCTATCTATCTATCTCCTGACTCCATGCTAGGAACTAGGTGAGTAAGACTGACACCGTGTCTGCCCTCTTGGAACTTACATTTCCTTTCGAAATTATTTTGAATAAATTTATAATATTATATACAATCAACATGTGAAAAGCAAAATAATTTTCACATTGCTTTTATACCAGTTACTTAAAATTAATAACTTCTGATTTTACATACAAAACTGGTAAATTTTTGTGTATCTTTTTCTGTTGTGGAGATGTGAGCCTCACTCCTTTAATAAATGTGAGTTAAACTTTACATTCTTAAAAGTGAAAAATAAGAGATTTGATTATTATAAAGAGATCGAATTTTATAATTAAGGGGAATGGCTATTTATGTTCACCCTTAAAATCACAAGAAGTTTATCAAATAGAGACTATCATGAAGAGAGTTTTAAAAAGAGTAATACTGTCAAAAATGCAATATATCTGATAATAATGCAAAATATTCACTTCCGACACGTCTGTTTGAATGCCAGCCTTGCCAAATTGGTGATACACACACCATGCAAATCGCTCAGAGCCAGGAATGCCTGCTAGAGGAGCTGGTGTATATAATGAATACAGATTATTGAGTTTTGCTATAGTGACTGTGAGGAAATGAAATGCTTTTGAATCAGTTTGTGTGTACTAAAACTGCTACATTAAAGGATTTCATTCTGAAATTGCATTGCTTTTTGTGTTCCATTAATGAATTCTGGTTTTAAGAAAAATGATTAAAATAGAACACAGTCATTTATTTCTGGGGGTGGTTTGATATGAATTACATTTGAAGTTTTCTGATATAATAGAGGTAAAATATGTANATTCCATTAATGAATTCTGGTTTTAAGAAAAATGATTAAAATAGAACACATTTATTTCTGGGGGTGGTTTGATATGAATTACATTTGAAGTTTTCTGATATAATAGAGGTAAAATATGTATCTAATATCAATATAAACCTGATATATACACCATATCTATGATATATACCCTTGAAACTACCTTGATAATATGGCTTCTTATCATTTTCCTAAGGGAAAACCTATTAATAAAAAACCTGTGTTTGAAACATTGGTTTAATTAATTTGAGGTTATCTAAATGCACATTGTTCACCTCAACCTGGATTTAGGTCTTCAGAATTAACCTCTTCTTTCAGATGAACTGTAGGAACCAAAACCTATAGATTGAAGCCTTTTCCAGATGAAAGGGGTAAAGATGGTTTTGTGTAACCACCTGGGGATCAGCAAGAGGTCATCCTTGTAATTAGTCCAGTCTGGACCTCACTCCTACCCAGTTAACATATCCAAGCTACTCTGCTTTGCATTTCTGACCCTGACCTTTGTCTTTATAATTTGTCTAACACTTCTAAAACTAGGGGTCTGCCTTATTTCTGACAGTTCCCCTGGGTGAGATGATATCTTACCTCAAAGTCCCAGCCCAAACCCTACTGAGCGTCCTCCCTCAAGCAGAGATCTTTCTACCAGAAAATCATGGGCATGACATGTGCCTGAACCACCGATCACCATGCCTGCCCATCAAATGCAACATTTCTACTGTAACGGTTTGATACCCATGATGCTTATTGTCTACCCAAACTGCCAACTCCTCTTGCTTGTCACATCTGAACACCATCTTCCTTTCTCTGAACTGGAACTTTCCCAAGTCCCTAGACCTGGGTCTATTTCCTACTGGCTGCTGTTTCCAAGTGAACAGGTCGGTTTCAAAACATGTCTGCACACGTGTAAGGCATGTTTGAAATGTGATTTAACAATTTTTGTAAAACGCTTTGAATTTTTTCTTCCCTTTTTATCATTTGTTTTTTTTACATAGCAGTATTTAGATCATCATTTCAAAGAAAGGGTTCTAGGTTTTATATGATACAGTAGCAGAGCAGCCAGTTAACAGGTCTTAGCTCTAATACCTGGGGGTATCCTCTAGGATGAATTGTCACAACCAAGATGAGCCTTTTCTGAAGCCTGTTGATTTTTCTTAAATAGCATTCCTCCATGCTACCTTTAACAGGTGCATATGTGATATAAATATTCAAGTATATATAACTGTCTTGAACTTTTGAATTATATTTTTTCAGTCAAGACTTCAGTTTGCTTCTTAAAACATCACAAGTTATACAAACTTTTCTTTATAAAATAAATAAGTCATAGGGATGAAAAGTATAGCAAAGGGAATAAAGTGACTAATACCATACTAGGTAATAGATGGTAACTACACTTACCATGGTGAGTATTTCATAATATATATAATTATCAAAGTCACTATGTTATACAACTGAAACTAATATGTCAGCTATCCTTCAAAAATTTTTAAAAGTTAAAAAAAATAACAAGTTAATTTTCAATACAAAGTTCTCATCATAGAATCATAGCACAATCTACTGCTCTGTTCTTACTACATTTCTGAACAAAGTACTCAGTATAGACAATATTTTAATGGAATCGCAGGCCATTTATCATTAAAACATCTTAGGGACTATTCTCCCTCACATGTTCCTAAATGTGCTGATAGAATTAAGGCATCTCACTTGGTGTGTCAGCTACATTCATGTCTTACTGTAAGGAAAAGTTAATTCAACTATGACAAAAGCTTTTGGAGGGATTGATTTGTCAATGTTCATTATGACAAGGTAAAAAAATTCAATCTTCAGTGGAGTTTGGGCAGGTATCTGAGCTAGCAAACACACAAGTGCACATTAAACTATTTATCCTAGTGTTTACAGTCTAGAATCATTGATTTGTCTCCACCCCATTTTGCACACTAAGGGAGAAATGTAAAGGTTTGGGGACAGTATAAGACATTTGTCATATAGAAAGAACATGGAGTTTAAAGTTTGACAAACTAGAATTTGAATCTGAAGGCATTTAATAGCCATGTAACATCAACGATATTATTTACCTGCTCTGTTCTTCAGTTTCTTCATTAGGAAGAGTTATTATGTTTTTTAGCTCTGCGCAGAATCTATAAGGATAACATGGTGATTAAGAAATGGATTCTGAAGGTAACCCNATCTTGAGTAAATTAACTAATTAATTAATAAACGTAAAAAAAAGTATACATGTAATGAAAGTTCCTTGACTAAGAGTGCAACAGGAAGCCTGCATTCAAAAATAAAAATAGAATAGATCGTCTCAATTTTTTAACAGATAAAGAAAAGAATAAAGCATTTTTCTGAAATTCCACACTTTCTTTCAAACCAGATTATCTTAAAATCAGGAATTGGAAAAAATACCCATTCAAGGAACAATTAGGGAAGTCATGTCAGTGAATACAGGGCTCCCATTCCACAATACATAGATCACTTTGGGGCCAAAAAGAACCTAAGACAACCAAAAAAGGCTCTAAGAAAGGTCAACAAAAAAGATCATTTCATAAAAACCTCTGTGCAATTAATCTGCCTCAGGATCAGTTCTCTCACCAAGTGCCCCTCCAATCTTTGGACAATTGTTACCTTCACGGATCTTTTCTGCCTATCAAACTTTCCCTCCTGTCGCATCCTGGCCTGGTGACACTATACATTTCCCAACATAAATTCTCTTCCAGCCTCTATCAGCAGACCCGCCATACTTCTTTCCAGGGTTCAGTTTTGACACTTATTTGTCTGGTTAAGCCTTAGATGAATCCATTTGTCATTTGCTAGGATATTGATTTTCAAACTGGCCTCCACAAACACGAGTCTGTGTAAGTCCTGCAGAGAAGCTCTAGGACAGCGGCCAAGTTTTGGCCAAATAATATTTTTGTATATAGTTTTAAAGAGTTTAAAATTTTGAAAGGAAACAAATGTAATGTTTTGGTTACCAAATTTTAACATATCAGATTTCTCATTTGCAAACTTTCATAGTTACCTGATAATTTAGTTTCATGCAAAACTTGTAACAGTTTTTCCTGTCTTCCAATAGTATACATTTAAGCATAAATTCATCATTAAAAAGACTAATGATTTACACTGATCTTTGTTTTCTTTAATATTTGTACATTCCTGTATTTATCTAATACCAGGCAAGGNCAGAGTTTGAGTCTAGGCTCCATTTCCTACTCTATGTGACCTCAGACAAGTTAGTTAATGTCGCAGTTCCACCCTTCTCTTTAAAATTGAAATATAAATTGTTCCTTGTCCATCCCTCAAAGGATTTTTATAAAGGTTTCAACTAGATAATATTAGTGCTTGCATCAGTGTCTAAGCTACTGCCTGAAAGCATTAGTTATAATTATTACATTATATAACTGCTGAGTATGTCTTGAATGCTAAGTATATGGCAGCTCAGTGATACAATGAAACACAATCTTATCAAAGTAGGTAATTTTACTGGAATGTTTCATGAATAGTTGACACAAAAATTAGGTGGTGTGTTTGTAGTAAAACAAAATGAATTTCCTTCAAAAAGATGCATAAAATAAATTAGAGTTTGCATCTTTGTGGGACTTTCAATTCAATAAAAACTCTTACAAATTTAAGAAAATGAGAATATTTCTACAGTGATATTATCTGGGTTCTGTGTTGCAATTTTTTTCCCTGTTGTGATATGTATGCTCTTACAACATACAGAACCATTATTATGTTTCTATTAATTTCTTGTTAGGTTCTATCTTAGTTGATAGCGTCTATGATTTTCTATGATAACTTTCAAACCATATACTGATCGGACTGCTGATTCATGATTCTGTTTGGCAGATCGTCTCCAGCTTGGTTCTTTGCTCCTAAATCATTTAATATTTGTCTTCATTTAAGTTGACTGGGTGCTTGTTGGCACTCTTACTCAAACCCTCTTCTCCTTGAATTGGGTTTTATTGCCCTTCGTTATTTTCTGTGCTTCCAATTCCAGCTTCATTTGCAGACTCAGAAATTTTGTTTCAGTGCCTTCATCCAACACATTTATGTATCTTACAAACATCTAAGCTACTGAAATTAATCTATGGCCCACGTACAAGAATATTCAGCCTTCGAGTGAAATGATCCAGCAAGAGTCACAGAAACAGAGCATGTGCGTTTCTGTGAGGCAGGCACAACAATCTTCAAAGTGCTTAAAAGGCAAGTGGGAGAACCGAAGGAAGCCAGGAAAGGCGAGGTCCACCCAGAGATGCAGCTGCACATTTCCCATTAATTTTGCTAGGGGACTCAGCTTGAACCTGAATACAGGATTTAGCCTGAAGCAATCTGTGAGGCTTTCAGAAAGTTAGTCCTTGCAACTGAATGACTTTCATGACAAGCAAAGATTAAGGATCAACAATGCGAGGGATGAAATCTAGAGAGTGAATAATTCAACACTGTAGGTGTGAGGATGATCTGAGGATCTGAGAACAGTGTCTGCTGGGAAGGTCTCCAGCTGACCGAAGTAACAGCTTCATTGCATAATTTCAACTTGATTTCATTTCAAATAGGCATAGTTCCCTGAAAAGGACCTGTCAGCCATCTTGAGTAAATTAACTAATTAATTAATAAACGTAAAAAAAAGTATACATGTAATGAAAGTTCCTTGACTAAGAGTGCAACAGGAAGCCTGCATTCAAAAATAAAAATAGAATAGATCGTCTCAATTTTTTAACAGATAAAGAAAAGAATAAAGCATTTTTCTGAAATTCCACACTTTCTTTCAAACCATTATCTTAAAATCAGGAATTGGAAAAAATACCCATTCAAGGAACAATTAGGGAAGTCATGTCAGTGAATACAGGGCTCCCATTCCACAATACATAGATCACTTTGGGGCCAAAAAGAACCTAAGACAACCAAAAAAGGCTCTAAGAAAGGTCAACAAAAAAGATCATTTCATAAAAACCTCTGTGCAATTAATCTGCCTCAGGATCAGTTCTCTCACCAAGTGCCCCTCCAATCTTTGGACAATTGTTACCTTCACGGATCTTTTCTGCCTATCAAACTTTCCCTCCTGTCGCATCCTGGCCTGGTGACACTATACATTTCCCAACATAAATTCTCTTCCAGCCTCTATCAGCAGACCCGCCATACTTCTTTCCAGGGTTCAGTTTTGACACTTATTTGTCTGGTTAAGCCTTAGATGAATCCATTTGTCATTTGCTAGGATATTGATTTTCAAACTGGCCTCCACAGACACGAGTCTGTGTAAGTCCTGCAGAGAAGCTCTAGGACAGCGGCCAAGTTTTGGCCAAATAATATTTTTGTATATAGTTTTAAAGAGTTTAAAATTTTGAAAGGAAACAAATGTAATGTTTTGGTTACCAAATTTTAACATATCAGATTTCTCATTTGCAAACTTTCATAGTTACCTGATAATTTAGTTTCATGCAAAACTTGTAACAGTTTTTCCTGTCTTCCAATAGTATACATTTAAGCATAAATTCATCATTAAAAAGACTAATGATTTACACTGATCTTTGTTTTCTTTAATATTTGTACATTCCTGTATTTATCTAATACCAGGCAAGGCTCAGATAGATCTTTCAACACATATTCTCATTTTGGAATAAAACTCTCTCTTGTACAAGTACGTACAATAGAACACAACTGTATTGTGATAGTAGCACATCATAAGAATTTTAACGTTTATGTTTTGGGGAAACCTATTTTTTAACTTTTACGCTTATATCAATCCATGATAGATATTGCTAAAGACTTAACTTTGAGACAAATATTATTTATTGGTGTACCCCTTTAAAGCTACTCAATCAGTTTAATTTGAATCATACCCTGAGATTGTAAGGCAAACTATCTTTTTAGATCTGTTACCATATACAATGACTTTTTAATGTAATAGTATTGTTATCAATACTTGATAAGCAAAATAACTCAACTGATACTAAAACTGATATAAAAGTACAATCCCACACAGACTCAAAATGTATAAGCAAAGGTTTGCTATCAATAAGAACTACCTTGTAGGAAGGGAGGAAGACCCACCAGTCAGGGTCTGAAAACTACTACACCTCAATTACAAATGCAACAAAATTTCAGGCTTTTTAAAAATATCTGGGCATATCCAAAAGATCCTCCGAGAATTGTTTCATGGGCAGCAGGACAGCAGTGAAGGTATGGTCTCTTGGGACACTAACATAGGAGAAAGATGACCCCACAGTCCTCAGATAAGATTCAAAAGGTGGATCTAATCATTTAGAAAACTTGAAAGAAGTCACTGGAAAGAGGGACTGACATGACATATTTTAAATGCAGCCAAACATATAAGTGACACAAAATACTGTGTAAGCTTTAGATATTCAACATAATGACTTAATACATGTGTGTTCTGTGAAAGGATTACCACAAAAGTTAATTAACCTATGAATATCATATAATTACAACTATTCTGTGTGTAGTGAGAACATTAAAGATCTACTCTTAACTTTCAAGTATGTAGTACAGTCCTGTTAACTACAGTCACCATGTTGAGTATTAAATCACTAGAACTTATTCATCTTATTCATCTGAAAGTGTGTACCCTCTGACCAACATCTCCCCATTTCCCTCACCCTCCCACCCCTGGTAGCTATCATTTTACTGTTTCTGTGAGTTTGGCTTTTTTTTTTTTATTGCACATAAAAGTGAAATAATACAGTATTTATCTTTCTCTGATTTATTTCACTTAGCATAATGCCCTGAATGTCTATCCATGTTGCTGCAAATGGCAGGGTTTCCTTCCTTTTCTATAAGTGGATAATATTCTATTCTGTATATATGCATCACATTTTCTTCATCCATTCGTCTGTAGACACTTTGGTTGTTTCCATGCCCTGGCTGTCGTAAATAATGTTTCAATGAATATGGGGGTACAGAATCTCTTCAAGATAGTGATTTCATTTCCTTCAGATACATACCCAGAAGTGGGATTGCCATATCGTATGGTAGCTCTATTTTTAGTTTTTTTGAGGAACTTCCATACTGTTTTCCATAGTGGCTGCACCAGTTTATATGCTCAGCACTAGTGCACAGAGATTTGCAGAGAATCGCAGCCCTCCCCAGTTGGATCTAGTTATGAGGATGTTGCTAAGTCTGCAGTTGGCAGGTTGTTACCAGAAGCACAGGCAGGTGCAGATCCTCAGCAGGTAGCAGGGGCACAATGATCTGCTTTAGGCCCCACAGCTGAGACCTCAGATGGTAGGCCTATTACCAGATGTTCAGTGAGTGTAGCTTCTGCTAGATCCATGGGAAGGCTGCAGCCTGACCACTGCACGGGTACCTAGATAGGCAGGACTGACCTTGGACCATGGCTGAGAGGGGCTAGAGCTGAACATAGGCTCTTTAAGAATCTACAGCAGGAACACATATTATAGTTCCTCCCTCTGGGACACTGGACCCCCAGTGCTGCTGGCCAACTGGAGACTGTGGCTGTAAGGAAGCTGGAGCTATGTGACAGCCCTTTGGAGATCTGTGGGGGCATTAACAGGAATGTCTCCTATAGGGTCCCTATACCAACAGAACCCTGCAGACTTGGCTGGGACAGGCTGAAGCCCACTTACAGAGCCTTTTCCGAATCTACATTCTGACCCAGTTTGGCAAGCTTACCTCCTGGGCCTCACAAACCACAACAGGAGAGAGAAGCTAGAGCTGGTTCACAGACCATCTCAAGGTACACAGCCAGGAATGAGGTCTGAGGTCTGTATGTTACTCTGCACACAGATGGGTGTGATTCTTCCTGGGTTTCTTGGCCTAAGGTGCTGGTGCCAGACCCAAAGCCAGACAGGAACATAACCAAATTCTTCAGAAGTACGGAACTATTTCCACTTCTATAGCCAAGACTACAGTTGGCAAGTCAGCCACTAAGTGCCAATCTGCCTTCTCAAAATAGCTCTCTTCAATCTGGGTCTGCAGCATGGTTTCACAATCTCCTACCAGGATCCTAAAGTTCCAGACAGGCACTTTATCTGTGGATGGATGCCAAATTGTAGTTCACAGAAGGGGTACTTGTGGGAGATACTTATTTGGCCATTTTGTCAATGTCATCATGCATATATTTGAAAGGATATAAAATAAACATTTGAAAACGAAGTCACAGTATTTCTTCAGAAGAAGAGAAGAAAGTATGGGAATTGATGATTTGTATCTGTCATGATGTTAATTCAACAAAATAAAATCTTCATTAGTTGAAATTTTAGAACTTTTAGAATATGTGATCTGAAGGACCTAGAATGATATCTGCAATGTGATAGCTCTCAGTAAATATTGGCCTTCTTTTTTCCTTTTTCTACACTTGCAAATGAGTTTGACAAGTACATGCAATGGTCCTTGACTAAAGTATGCCCATATATTTATGGAATTAACTAGCAAACAGTAAGCCACCTATCAGGAGGTCTTCTGAGCCCTGTGCACTAGAAGAAGCTGCCAACAATAATGAATGGGGCTGTCCCACAACAATTTGAGTGGTTTCTCAAAGACCTAACTCAGCTCCAGACAAAATGAGGGTATTTTATTTGAGTGCTCAGTTCCTGAGCTAAAAGAGGTTCTGATATCTGAATTACTGAAAAACCAAACTTGCACAGTGTGGACTTTCTGTGCCCCACTGAGCTAAAAGAGGTTCTGATATCTGAATTACTGAAAAACTGAATTACTGAAAAACCAAACTTGCACAGTGTGGACTTTCTGAGCACCCTCCCCAGGAGACCAGCTAAACAACTCATTGGCTCCTTCAGATATACTTTACCCCTATGCATACAAGGGTAGGGGTCAAATTCCCTTTTTGTCTCCCAAGAAAGAACATGTTCTTGGCCAATAATAGGGCTAAATTACCAAATACCAGTTCCTAGGACAGGACAATGTGAATATACACAGGGAATTTTTAGGGAAATGCAACTATTCTGACACTGTAGTGGTTGATACACAAAGCTATACATTTGTCAATACCCACAGACCTTTAAAACACAAAAAGTCAACTTTAATGTATACAAATTTTTAAAAACCATTTAGAAATTTCAGGGAATCCAAGAATGGAATGCTCAATGTGNACTGATGAGCACCCTCCCCAGGAGACCAGCTAAACAACTCATTGGCTCCTTCAGATATACTTTACCCCTATGTATACAAGGGTAGGGGTCAAATTCCCTTTTTGTCTCCCAAGAAAGAACATGTTCTTGGCCAATAATAGGGCTAAATTACCAAATACCAGTTCCTAGGACAGGACAATGTGAATATACACNCACTGAGCTAAAAGAGGTTCTGATATCTGAATTACTGAAAAACTGAATTACTGAAAAACCAAACTTGCACAGTGTGGACTTTCTGAGCACCCTCCCCAGGAGACCAGCTAAACAACTCATTGGCTCCTTCAGATATACTTTACCCCTATGCATACAAGGGTAGGGGTCAAATTCCCTTTTTGTCTCCCAAGAAAGAACATGTTCTTGGCCAATAATAGGGCTAAATTACCAAATACCAGTTCCTAGGACAGGACAATGTGAATATACACAGGGAATTTTTAGGGAAATGCAACTATTCTGACACTGTAGTGGTTGATACACAAAGCTATACATTTGTCAATACCCACAGACCTTTAAAACACAAAAAGTCAACTTTAATGTATACAAATTTTTAAAAACCATTTAGAAATTTCAGGGAATCCAAGAATGGAATGCTCAATGTGAAAAAAGAAACCCACTTTATTACAAATTATGAAACAATCTCACTAACAAGTAGAAGGAAAGTATGCTAATTGGGAAATGAAAGGAGACTTCAAGATTAAAGGCAAAAGTAATGGACATAGCACTGTACTCAAGTTGATGTTGTTTCCCACAGAGGTAAAGGTAACAGTTCCAAAACCATTTTTCATGTATACTACAACTGAAAAATTAAGTAAATGGATGGAGGATGATTAGAGCTAGTTTTCTCACTCTTGGAGTGGGAGGTCACACCTAAGTGATGGAGGGAAGGCTAGAATGATCCATGCAGTAATGGGTTAATGGAGATAACAGAATGGACTCATTTTTAGTCTAACAGAGATACAGACGGTTACATATAGATTTACAGATATATATGGCATGAGTTAGTACACACATACATATTCCTTTGTGCTTTCTGTTGAATTGGCAATGAGTATACCAAACAGTAGCAATGAGTACACCTAACGCTCAGATCTTGCCTTCTAATATAATTTTCTAATAAAAGGAGCCAGGAAAATATGGGAATATACAAGATGACCTGAAATATCTTGTAGTGCAAGTAAGGAAGTGCTTAAAATATAATAATAGCATCAACAATGATGGACTACGTAGACGGGCCCAAAAGCCAACTAAAAGATCTCCGAACAGCCAAAGCTGGAATAATTTGAGGAACAAAATGAATACAATAAATATTGGAATATAAACCAAAGTATAAAATACCTATCCTAAGTCTGTATAGATATAAATAGGAAGAGAGAAAAATTTCTAGTACATAAGAATTACACATGATTTAAACAGATACTGCCCCCTCCAGGAAGTGGAACATAAGACTAAATAGGCATAGGTTGATGAGGATAAGCAAAGAAAAAAATGTCTAAACTCATAATTTCACTAATTTACTGAAACCCTAAAGTGAAGCCCCAACAAAAACTGTGCCATAGGAAGGCACTATATCCTTGTGAGTGCTTTCAGTAAATAGAGTGGGCCACAGAGGGAAGGTGAAAAGATAAAAGCAAGCCATCAGCACTATGCATTGTCTATCTTTGCAAAATAAATTCAAAATTCGCAGGAATCAAATGCTTATTTACTCTTTTGGTTATGACCAAGATTGTACCATGTTTTCATTTTTTTTTAAAGATTTTATTTATTTTTTCAACAGAGATAGAGACAGCCAGCAAGAGAGGGAACACAAGCAGGGGNATCATTTTTTTTTAAAGATTTTATTTATTTTTTCAACAGAGATACAGACAGCCAGCGAGAGAGGGAACAAAAGCAGGGGGAGTGGGAGAGGAAGAAGCAGGCTCATAGCGGAGGAGCCTGATGTGGGGCCCGATCCCATAACGCCGGGATCACGCCCTGAGCTGAAGGCAGACGCTTAACCGCTGTGCCACCCAGGCACCCCCATGTTTTCATTTTTTTAAACATACTTTAGTTTGATGGAGGCTAGTTATCTACACTCTAGTTATGCTGTGAAAACTAGTTTAAACTCCAGTATTTACTCAATACTTTCAGACTACTCAACCCAAGAAACTGAGGCAAATCCTGTACAAGAGCACTATAAAATAAACCATCTTCTTGTACAGTAGAAATGACATCTATCACTACACAGTTGCTTCTGTTGCTGTTTTAGCTAGGTCTTACCATGTTTTAAAGGACATTTTTCATCTCTCTTTAAAATGCTGTTTGATTTACATCTAATTTACATATAAGCTAATTTGAAAGACTTAGTTACTTCTTTTTTCTAATTTATATTATTCTAAGGTGACTGGCATCCTTAAATCCATGAGACATGCTACAAATTGTTAACATCAATTCTTTATATTATTTAATGATAAAGCTATCGTCAAATTGTTCTGATAAGAGTAAAGTAGAATTCAAAAGAAGAAATGAGAGAGAGAATGAAAAGTAGACAAAGTAGTATGTAAGAGCATGTGGGGGGCAAAATTTGCCACTCCAAAATGTGTGTCTTTGGCATGTGGATTTTTTTAGGCTGATTATTTTTAAGAAGCAGACTAAAGACTCAATAAAAAAGATGCAGGAAGTTTGTTTTTCTTTTTTATCTCCCCTCTAACTGCCTAAGAGAATTTAGATAGAGCAACTGTTCCCAGAAGTGAGCCATCACCATAGCTAAATACTTTTATACTATATTTATAATACGAACTAGCTGTGGGTAGACAGGGAGGAACCAGGCAAAGTCTATTGCTAAAATTCATCTCTGTGCCTCCATTGTTTCTGTGTGGCCCAGGAAATATTTGTTCAGTGAGCATTTTCCCTTTTTCATATTCCTGTGAACTGTCTTTCTTCCAAGTCCCACACTCCTAGCTTCTTCTCCTTAGCTCTGGGTGGATATATAAGCCTCAATTGCCTGCCTGTGGGCTTCATATTCTATGGAACCACTGCACATATGTAGGTAAATTTGATTTTTCTCCTGTTAATCTGTCTTATGTCAATTTAATTCTTAAACCAGCCAGAAGAACCTTAAAGGATAGAGTAAAATTTTTCCTCCTCAGCAGTCTGCCCTTCTCTCTTAATGTATGTCTATACTTTCCCCAAAATGTGTGTTACTTGCTGCCTAATTCTGATCACCACTTTAGTTTGAATTGTATTTGGGATCCCTCACCATTTTTGTATTTGACTCAGTCTGTATCAATCTGTGTTTCTTAACTGCTTTTTAAATGTTTTCAGTCCATTTATACTTTGTGTATGTGTTTCTATGTGTGTGCATAAAGGCATGCATATGTATTTGTACTCATTCTACCAAAACAGATTACAAAGTTTTTAAGACCAGAATAGTATCTTTGAATTTTTTGAGGGGGAAATGGGTTTAAGAAAAGCCTTTCAAAAGTTGTATACTTATATTATGGGGGCACAGGGCAACCCAAAGTACTCAAATTATCACTTGGGTAATACTTATCTTGATAAAGTGGACAGTAATGCTAGTTTTCTATTTTTTCCATCTTTATAGTCAAATAATCATCACAAGGCAAGTGAATATCTAGAAACTAAAACTCTACCTATACACAGTGTTTTGGCTTAAATGTATTTTATGAAATTTATGTTGATAATGCTGTTTTCCTATGGAATAAACAGTGTACAATTCGTTTAGGAGATAATCTAAGTAATCATATTCTGAAAATATCCTGAATATCTGCCATTCTCCCCTGACACTTTTTCTCTCTTCTTACATTTCTTTTCCAACATTTAAAAACTTTTCATATTTATTCAGGCCACAAATATTTATTGAATGTCTACTATATGCCAGGGACCCTTCTATAAGTTAGAGATGTAGCAATGAACAAAACAGACAGACATACTGTTCATATGGATCTATCATTGTCTTCCCATTTCAATATTGAAATCATGATGAGAAAAGTTCAGCAGATAAAGTATAAATATAATCACTCATCCATTACTAATTAATGATGGTTAAGAAGAGAAAGCCCAATTGCCCACTAGATGTTAAGATCTCAGAATATTCTCTGTGTTTAATTTCTTTTTGTTTCACAGTTGTGACGATCAGGTACATTTGTTTTGCTTTCTCTAAATTTAACAACTACTTTTAAAATATGAGAAATAATTCAGGCTTTAATTATTTTTTCTAAACAATTTGTATACACAGATCTCTGAAAGGTTCTCCCACTATATTTCAGACAGCACAGCCTGGAATCCATTCTTAAGTAAATACTATCTAGCTGAGGATTATTCGGTATAAATTTCCATAAAAATCAGTACATGCAACATCTTTAGAAAGTAAAGTTAGCAAAAAATACAGCATCTGCACTTTGAATATTCACTTGCCACCTGCACATTTGTAAGTAGTATCAAATTAAAATAACATTGACCTGAGAATGAATTGAATTCCATTTTAATTATATTTGAATATTTATATTCTAACATATTTAGATGTTTGTTGGAAAGTGTTTCTGCCTTTTAGATAGGTGAGTGTGCTAGGGTGTGTGTGTATGTCTGTGTATACTGGTACATGTGTACATGTGTGTTGTGTCTGTGTACAAAAAATAAAAAGTTTTATTTCCCTACCACTTATGAAACATTTTAAAATAAAAATACTTTATTTAGACTACCTCTCATTTTCACTTCACAAAAGGCATTATCAGGAAATTTTCCAGGCATTATTTGCTGTCACAGCAGAATCCAAGTAAGAACATTACATACTTAGGTGCATGGTTCTATATACGCCTATTTAGAGAAATGGGAAATGTTTCCCAAGACATAGCAATCTATAAGCACAGCACATTTTTTAGGCAATAAATACAAGACAATAAAGTATCATGTGTTGTTACAAGAGGACAGTAATTTGAACAGTGTAGAATTTCTTGTTCAAGAATTAGCACTGAGTTGAGAAACACAGTTTACTACATACAGTATCAATAAAAATCAGTTATTAAAGACAATTCTTGAAGGTCACTGCATGTAATCTTCATAGGACTCAAAGTGCATTTAGCTATTATGCTCTGTTTTAGCTTTTTTTAGTTTCCCTAGGAAAGAGAAGATGTGGATACCCTTTATGTGACAGCACTTTGTGCAGGAGCACAGGGAAGGAAGAGCAAGAACAGAGGGGAGTGAGGAGGCAGCCGGGGGTGGGGGACAGCAAGTATAAAGGAGAGCGTTGCTGAGGTGACCACAGCTCTGTAAGGGGCCGGTGGATCTGTTTCACCAGACATCTTCAGAGAGCCATTATGTAGTGACTGCATCTTTAAAAAGTCTAGCCAGGGGATGAAGAAGAAAGAAGAGAGCTGCTCGTTCTCATGTGTCATTTTGCAAACTCTGCCTCCATGAGGTGTTAATTTTCAGTGTGTTCAGGCGATGTGGAGCTGATCCAAAGTAACAAGGAAACATGAGGTAGAAGGCATAGGTCACTGTGAGTTTTGCTCCCCAAAACAAAAGCAATGTTAGAGGCAGCAGCCATGACCTTTCTCGAGGATGCAGGGATGGTGCAAGTCATTACCAAGGCCACTCTGGCCAGAGAACAAGGCAAGTGCAAGGACCAGGGGTGCAGAAAGTATAAGGTGAGTCCAGTCCATAGTGTCTCTGCCCATAGGTCTAATTCACAACACCTCTCTTTGCTCTTCCTGGGAATTAACTACAAATCATTCTTAAAAGCAAGCAAAAACATGTCAGTAGATAAGCAATACATTATAATATATTTTAAGTGATTATCATATATTTAAATTTCTTAGTGGTCTAAGATTCATTAATGTCTCCTCTTTGTACTGCCTTTATTTCCCAGGTTTTCATGGATAGGGATTTATTTGTCATTTTCCGTCCAGTATTTATTTGATTGTCTGATCTTGTTTCTAGGTATTTTCCCCTGCCTGTTTGACCTTGTGTCTCATGGCTTAACATTAATAATCACCAAACTATAGAACTTAAAGTAAAGACTCAGCCCAGAACATTGGTGGGAATGCAAATTCTCCAGTCATCCTGACTGAGTTGGAATGCTTGCTCCATCTCTTGGAAGTTGTATAATCCTGAGGAAAATTATTTTTCCTTGTCTATGATACCAGCCTTGTCGATCTTGGAGAGTTGTGGTGGGAACTCAATACATTCATACACAAAAAGCACTTAGGGCAGAACTGGCCACAATGTACGTTCTGTATCAACCTCTGCTATGTACTTGCTGAGCGATCTGCACGGCTGACGATTCTCTAATCAAACATGGCCATCTCCTCTATAATCTCTTCTAATTTGGGTTTAGTCAAGGAGAGAGGACTCTGCCCAGCATACAGTAATTGTTTCTGGCAATAGGTAAGAAGAAGAAAGGGATACAAGATTTAGAAAAAGGAACAAGTAGAAAGTGGAACTCATCACCAAATTGTGTCTGTTATATCTGCAGGCAAATCTAAATAGAACCCTTGAGAGGAAATGCCCACTACTAATGGGGCTCACATCTTACCACGATCATAATGAAGTCTAATTTAACATTTGAAGATGACGAGACATTAAAAAAATAGACTCGAATGTAGGATTTTTGTGGTGAAGTCTATGAATAAAAAAAGCATTTAAATATATATCAGAACTATTTAAGTGATACTGTGCTTGCATATTCAAGTAATATTCATATTTATTTGACATTGATATTGTGGGGGTTTTATTCATGTTGACATGTATTTGTTTCTTCTCTAATTAATCAAAGGATTTGGGGATTTTGACTTTTGGGATTTTGAAAACTTATCTACTACTTAAAATATGGACTCTTCTTTATTTTTAAGGTTTTATTTATTTATTTATTTGAGAGACAGAGAGACAAAAAGAGAGGGAGAGTGAGCAGGGTGAGAGGGACAGAAAGACTCTTAAGCAGGCTCCATGCCCAGTGCAGAGGCTGATGCTAAGCTCTTCAGCACCTTGAGATCATGACCTGAGCCAAAATCATGAGTTTGATGCTTAACTGACTGAGCCACCCAGGTGCCCCTAGAACCTTTTTTATAATCAGAAAATATACAATTGAGGTTAGTGTCATAATACCATTTTGACACAATTGTAATTTTAATAAGGGCAAATCAAGAACTGAAAATGATCACTGTTTGCCTTATCCATTTTCGTACTTATGCTTTAAGCCTCTTACTTACATTACCAAAGATGAAATCCATTTAAACTTCTGAGCATACATCAATTTTGTCTTGCCACTTCACTGGTGCATTCTAAAAATCAATATACACTAAGTTCTTTTAAAAATTGTGCTTCCTTTCATTTTTGAGAATCTATGCTATGAACTAAAAAGAGTAATTTGGCATGGATTCCATTTTATACAAAGACAAATTTCCATTATAATAATATTGACAAATTACTTACATACAAGCTTCCAGGCAGAATTAACTTGTAATAAAAGCCCTGTACTAGATCTCACTTTAGCAAACTGAAAAATCACCCATAAATTTTTGCATCCTGGAATTCCACCATCTGCTGCATGATTCAGTATTATATAACCTTTGCCAAACAGGATTATTAAATGACTCAATTGTACTTACAACTAAGATAGGGCAATTTAATCCCAATTTATTAAATATAAACAGGTCCAGAAACTCTATTTTATCTCTAGTCCATTTTTTTGCATTCTTATATTTTTGATATAGTTTTTACATCAATTAATTATACCCACTGTCCAGACACCTTGATTGGCATAATTTAGTAATTACATTACACCTTATAGAAGAGCTGTTTGGTAAATGCAGGAACTATAGAGGAATGAGATATGATCTCAGGATATACATTTGTATGTAAATTGTAATTTTCCTATGTAGAAGAGCATACGCAAGATCTAAAAATGTTCTCTCGTGGGATAAATAATGGCTGAACATTACCTTTCCACATCATGAAATGCATAATAAACCATTTTTATAAATTCACTTTTGTGCTATCAGCAGACCCTGAAAAGCCTTACTTTGTCAGTACCTGAATCATCTCTTTAGGAAACTGCACAGTGAAAGCCTACTGCTTGTAAATTTAAAAAAAAAAAAGAAAGAAAGAAAGAAAGAAAATCAAATTGCGGCAGGCAAGCAGACCAGGAAATGATAACAGACTCTTTCCTCACTGCCTCACCAACTATCTCATATTTAGTCAGTAGATTAAGTCATGGAAGATTAAAGCAGAAGCTTGCTCAGGGCATGTAGGAAATGCAAAATACTTGATTTGCAAAAATGTAAAGTGTAAAAGAGGAAAAATGGGTTGGAAAAGCAATCAAGTTTAACAAGTCCCTGAAGAATCTAAATATCACTCTATTATATTTTTGAGGGATTGCCATAGTTTCAAGATAACCCATTAAATCTACCAAAGTAACCGACAGGAGGGCAATCCAAATGATAAAGCCATTCTAATGAAATGCAGACAAAGATGAAAAAGAATTAAAAGTGACAAGTAAAATCCTTTAGAGAACAGCCTTTAACTACTGTAATCAGAAGATGATTACTTACCTTGTCAATTAACAGCTGTGTGCCTCCTTTGCACATAGACAAAACATCCTGCAAAGTGTCACACAGACACTTGTAAAATATACAAAATGCAGCAGTTTGAGTGGTACACAGAGTATGCATGCTTCCAAGTGAAACATCCAAACATCCTTGAATCTACCAAGCCCACAATTAACTATGCTTCAATGGGTTAACAGTCCCTCTTGCGCCGTGAACATAGCAGGTTTGGGAAGTAATTAAAAGCCGCAAAAGAATTACATTTCGATTCATCAACTCCAAGAATGTTTCTCAACAACTAGAAAAGCTCTGCTTAAGTAGCAAGAAAAAGTTCCTGCCCAAAACTATTCAGAAACTTTCACTATGTATCCAAGAGAAACAGTACATGAGATTCCCTATTTGGTGTACTTTAAAACTAAAAATCCAATCATTTTCTTTGGCAAACAACTATAAATCTTAAAGAAGTAGGGGGAAGAAAGTAGGACTTCTCGAACACAGAAAACAGCTCAATTTGTAAATGCTCCCTGCTTTTTCAAGAGAACTTTGATTTGGACAAGCATATCCTAAACCCGCAGAATAAAAGCTGAACAGGGTTACCTGATTCGGGAAGATTAACCTTAGGAGAGTTTAAGGAAAATGAAATCAAGCACAAAATCAATTCATCCCCTTGAAATGAGAAAAAGCTATAAAATTTTTCCCCAAAGCCCATAGTTGTCTTTTCCACTATAATGAAATGATAGTGTAAATGATTATTTATAGAAATTGGCATACGCCAGGTTTCACTATGGGATTTTTATTACAAACTAGTAACAAACAGTATTTTATTGAAGAAGTTTTAAAAATCTGATTTGAAAAAGAAAAATAGGAATATGTAAAATGGAAATCAGAAAAATAATGAGTAGTTCTATTAGACAACTCATTTAATTTAGAGAAATTACTTTGTTAAATATAACTAGTTGCTATTATCTAAGCATTTCAAGGCATTTATAGAGACTTTATGAAGTCAGTCTCAGTCATGCATCCTGCTTACCTGACCTTTTTGATAGAAAAATCTATGTCAGTTGCAGTAATACAAGAATAAATGGTTTGAGTTCCAATACTGATGGAATAAACCTATTTGCAAGTGTCATTGAGACCAAGTTCTCACACTCGGTACTGTTAACCCTTGCCATGTCGAGAAATATGATTAGGAGCCATCACCTGGGAGAGGTGGCAGGCTGGTATCCCATGTGCCTGTGGGGAGGGCCTGCGATCTATGGATCCTGCTTACCCGTATAGCACCATTTATCATCCAATATCTCTTTCAGTATCCCAATTTCACAACTGTTGATTCTCCTGGGGCTTGAGGTTTCTCTTGAAATCTAATCAGCATGCTAGGCTTCTATCATTCTGTCTCCCACTCCTCAACCACTGTCCATGCACCCACTCCCACTCTTGAGACTGGCAACAGGAGGTGCTCACTGGCTGTGAAAACTTCCTAGAATCATGTTCCTTGCCACAGCTGAGTTTCTCCATCCTCTGAGCTCTATCTTTAGATAGAGATTCTCTGTGTGCCCACCCAGATTTTGAACACATGCACAGTTAACCAAGACCAATGAGGTCTACAGACTGTCTAGTTATTCTTATTTTAGTCCATCTATCCCCAGATTCTGCCATCTTCCTGTTTTCACAAGGCTTTATAATCAAACGGTCTAAACATACAACATGGCTGAATCATGGTCCTGTAGTGACTCTGAGCCTTAGGCATCACCACATAGGCCCTACCCACATACGAAATGCATTTGGAGCTCTTTCACCACCATACCTTTCCCTTCTCTGGGATTCAAAACAAAGACATACTACAGAAGTCAGCTCCTTCCTAAGGCATCAGCTTAATCCATAGGTTACAGCTTTGAATTTCTGAAAACAAAAATATCTTCAATGATTAAATGTCTTCACGTGTCATTTTATTTTTATGCTTAAATTAAGTTAGAGGAAATTTAGAATTTATATTGGTTGCAGTTCTTTGCAACATTTACGGGTTTTTCTAAGCCTGGAATGTGAAAAGGTCTTATTCAGCCACATAAAGTTAGACACACTTATCCTCAAATACATTTCTGAATAAGTATTATAATGACCAATTTGGGAAGAAATGGAAAATAAGAGTGGAGTGCACAGTAACAATCAGTATCGTCTGTTCTTGGTTTGGTCCTTAATTTCTTTATAACCCTGCTGAGTCTCTAACATTATAGCATTCTCCCCGACATAATTAGAAATTCAGAACCAGGAGAGTTCCTTTGGAAGGGAAGGCACAGTCAGCGAACTGAATTTATTAACAAATTTGATTATAAACATCTACTATTTCTTACAAAGTTCACACCCCTTCACTAATTCCAAATAATTATACATATTCATTCAGGAAAACCTCATAACATTATATTTTTTTATTGTGGAGTATGTGTGTGTGTGTGTGTACAAGCAGGCTCCATACTCTACTACCATTTTTGCCCTTGCTAGGCCAATTAGCAGAATTTCAAATTATGCAGCAGGCTAAAAATGTTTCTCACTAAAATCCCCTTTGTTGTAAAGAGGATCTTCACGTCAAGAGTTTACAAAAATACACACCCTTGGAAACTCCTGATTCCAAATAACACTGAACAGAAAATCATCCAACAGAACACAGTTGTTGTGAAAATACTTCTGTTAATGGTAGATATTAGTCCTTAAGCTACCTATAAACATGGTAACCTACAAATCGAAAATCACTTGCCAAGTGCTGCTCATTTAATGGCAGAACTCAGATGTTACTGGTTGGAGAGTTCGCATTGTGCAAATCATGGTCTTTGTTCTTTGGATTCCCAGAGAAAGATTTACCTAAGTATCAGAGCTCTAATAAAGACAGCCAGGAGGAAAGTAACAAGCACAAAGCAGTTCATTAAGGACAGTACACTCAAGGTGGGAAAGCAGGCCCAGTGGTCACAACTGCCCTGAGGCTACGGGGGTCCTTTCCTTTTGTGTCAATGGGGACTTGTGTCACGGACAGGGTGGTCTAATGGAGGCTGACTCCAATTTGGGGGACTCCTCCCACGGGTTGGGAGGGGGAGTTTTTGACCCAAGATTTGTACCCTAACATTCATGGCAGCCTTTCTCCATGGGGGGTGGGGGGAGGTTGTAAGTGCAATGCAAATGCATTATAATTTGTGTAGGGGTTAGCCCACAGCAGCTTCGAAGGGGACCGTTCATGCTCTGCATCTGTGACTCTTTTGTTTGTTTTTTTTTTAAGATTTTATTTTATTTATTGGACAGAGAGAGAGACAGCCAGCAAGAGAGGGAACACAAGCAGGGGGAGTGGGAGAGGAAGAAGCAGGCTCCCAGAGGAGGAGCCTGATGCGGGGCTTGATCTCATAACACGGGGATCACGCCCTGAGCCGAATGCAGATGCTTAACGACTGAGCCACCCCACCCAGGCGCCCCCGCATCGCATCTGTGACTCTTGATCTGTTAGCCCCAGGGTTTAGAAGCACTAGGCTTCTAACACATAACTTATTTATCACCATTCTTGCCCCCAACTCATGTCTAACTAACTGTCTAATCTATTGTTCCTTCCTCAAGGACTTGGGACTTCATAATCTTTCAGGTCAAGGGATGATGTTTTCTCGGGGCATTCCTTCCACTACTCATATCTAGCATCTCCCTAATGAAATTATCTTTAGAGGGTTAAATTTCCTTTATACCCCCCATGGGAATTCCATTTTTATATTTAGATCACTATGAATATTTTCCATTTAATAGTGCAAGATCTCTGGGCATCATATTTTTTCCAAAAAAGAGGTGTACATGAATTATGATTAATTTTATTTTTAACCACTTAGGTTAGCCCTAGAGGTTAGCTTCATTAGAAGGAAAGTAACGGTGAAATTTCAGATCTAGGAACCTTAACACCTCTCTCTCCCACATCTAGCCATAACCTGATGGTGCATGGCATTTCAGATGAAGAGAGGTTTTTTTTCTTTTGTTACTTCACGTGGGGCATACAACAAACTATATAACACAGTCTTCCAATCCTTAGCACAAAAAAGAATACAAATATTTTATTTTGAATTCTGGATTTGAATGAAAAAAATATCAAGAGAAAATGAGAACAATAGCTGTTTGTGAGAAAAATAAGGGGATGCTTGAGACCAACTTTGCCCACTTCACAATTCTCACTTTGAGAAAGCCTAACCAAGAAACATGTGGACAAAACAAGAGGATCTTTCATTGGGTAAATGATCTCTCTTGCATTTGAACATACATTTATATTTAAGTTTTAAAACAATTTTGTATGATTTGACAGTTGTCCCTTTGTATTCACTCCATTTCATCAGCTCAATATTTTTAGTTAGTGTTTATTTATAATCTGCAGGGAGTACTTACCAAGATCCTTTCATGTGACACTGGGGTAATATCTTAATTGTCATGCAAAAATAAGTGCTACACAGTTCTTCAACAATTAAGTCCCCAAATTTACAAGCAGAAAGACAGAGGAGAGGTTCACTCCACACTCCATCAAGAAACAATTCTTAGAATTGGATAGTGTTAAAGTTTCCAGGAAACTTAGAAATCATTCAGGTAAATTCACGTAGTTTGGAGGAAGTGAAGATAGTCTTTGAGATGTGAAGAAAGAAACAAAGAATTTCAGGTACAAGGGATGTATCAGGGAAGAAACTAAAGTACAGAAAGTTGAGCATAGAGTCATTTGCTTTTGATAAGTCATAGACAGAATGATCTATAACACTAAAATTAGATTAAACGGTGAAGCGATATAAGAACAATCCATTTTCCAAAGTTGTTCACGTTAGAGATCATGCAAATCTGCAGGGGTACCTTAGAATGGTCTTCATTTAAAATTAATGTGCTCAAATCTTGATCCTCTGGTGGCCTATTTTCCTTTGTTGTTCCCTCATTTCCTTCAACCACTGATTAAGTTCATATATATACTGTGTGCTGCACTTACGCACAATGTCCATACTGGTGAACAAAACCAACCTTAGAGAAACTTATAGGCTTATAGTGGGTTGGAAGTAAGCAATAGGGACCAAATAACTAGATAAATGTAAATGCCTTACTCTGATAAGGAAGCATACAACAAGTAATGAGAACACCCAATGGAAGGAGGTATACCAAGTAGCAGGGGCTGGGAAGGCATTTCTGAAGAACACATGATCCTGCTGCGTTCCTTCCCTGCCTAGTTGCTAACTGGACTCAACACTACCTTCAATTCTGTTTATGTTTTTCTATTTTCCTGACACTAAGTTTCAAATTTCTGACCCTGAAATTGACCAGTGTCCCTGACAAAGGATGATTTTTTTTTTAACCAAACACGAAGACAATCTTAGCTCTATTAGATACACAATAGCAACACCCAACTCCTCTCTATGGCTCCAACATTCATTGGCTAACTGTTCCCCACCTCTAAAAGTCTAGCTTTGCTATAGGTGATTGTAGATCTCCTTGCTAAATTTTATGTATCAAACAAAAGCAATCAGGATACAGCAAACTCTTAACATTTCAATGTAAAGAAAACCATCAGCTCATTAATTTTTGACAGATTCCTAACTGTGGATGAATTTTAGTATCTAGAGATTTAGACCCTTTTGCCCCAATAAGTTTAGGGTGTGTATGTGGGAATTCTTTATTATAAAAAACAAAAATAAAATAACCCAACACTATGTTTTATACATGTTACAAAATGCACTTAAAATGTATAGGAAGAAGACAGCTCTTTATCAGGGATCTCCTCTTCTATTCCTGAAGATTTCTAGATGATGGATGCTGAGCAGAACTGAACCTGTCCACTCATCAAGGAAATCTTCCCAGGATGCACAACCAACTGCCAAGTAGCTGAATTTCATGACAACCACAGATAAGGGGCCTGACCATGAAGTGTCGGTTGGATCTCTGCAGACTGTTATCCTTATTAATCAAAATCCTAGCAAATGTAAATGAAAGAAATGTTCTTTGGACGTAAAAAAGCTTACTATAGGTTTTCCTGTACTTGAAAAGGAAGGATTACCTCCTAAAAGCGATGTAATCCTGCACATTTGGTCTTTGATATGGTGTGATTTTAACTAGATAGACTACATGATCCAAATAACAATAACTGGTATTGATTTGATTCTCACAACGGGCATTTCACAGAAATCCCACAAGGAAATGCTCATTTTTTTCAGGTGACTAGATGCAAACAGCAGGATTCTTTTCCTTTGCTCACATTCCACAATAGGCCGTTTTGAAAATTTAATTAATTTCAGTAGGATTCGATTGAAGTGCCTTCTAAATAACCCCCAAATTTTAACAACTTCTCCCCACCGCCACTGCCTCCAACCTGATCCGAGCCACCATATTTCTCTTCAATTGTCGCAACAGTCCCTAATTATTTCCCCTATTTCTGGACTTTTCTACTTTCAGTGTAACCAGCAGCCAGAGCGATTCTGTGGAAACATGAGTCAAATCTCATGATGCTTTTGCTCAAAGCTTTCACTGGTGTCCCAGAACCTGCAAAGTGCTCCATGATCTAGCTCCCAGTTGCTTCCATTCCATCTTCTCACCTTCTGCTACCACCCCCAACCTTGTTCACTCTGGACCGGCCACAGCGGCCTCTTGGCGCCCCTTGAACACGCTACCATCAATCTCATCTCAAAGCTGGTGGATAGGCTTTTTCTTCTTTTGGAAAGCTCTTCCCCTAGATACCTGCATGGTTAGTTCACTCAAAAGTCATTTTGCAGAAGGGCCTTCTCTGGCCACACTATCTAAAATATTTGTTCTCCTATATCAGTTCTTGTCCCCTTTCTATGTGTTTTTCCCTTGCATTCTAATATCTAAATTCTATATATTTTACTTTTCCACTTTTAAAAATTACCTGTCTGCTCCAACTAGAATGTAAGTCTCATAAGGGCAGAGTATTTATCAGTTTACACACTGCAGTATCTGCACACCTATTGAGTATTTGACACAGAGGGAGTGTTTAATCAGTATCTGTTGAAGAAGTAAAGGAAGCTCCCAGATGTTGAACAATAGATGAAGGCCCTATGGCTAAGAGTGAAGGACCCCGTATTCAAATTAGGTCTTTCTTATTTCCTGGTGTCTTATTTATTAATTTGGGACACCTGCCTAATTTTCTTAAGTAGCACTTGCGACCTTCTAAATATAGGACTTCAGAGAGAATGTTCAAATATAAAACATTTACCCCGGAGCCTAACTGTGGGTTGATAAATGACAGGGTAACATTTAACCTTCCAGTTCCAATGAGAACATCTAAAAGCCATATTTAAGAAGCAACTCCAGGCCTGCACTTTGATCCTTTTCTCCGCTGCTCCCAAATGGGGTCTCTGTCTTGTGCGCCTTGACGAAATTGTGTTCTTTGCTAAACAAGTAGGTAGAGTTTGGAAAAATCAATGGAGATTTGATACGCTTTAACATGAAAGTGGCAGTTAGGCTTTGAGCCTTTCAAAGCCAGAAGAGTTATGGATAAAACAGATAGAAATAAATAATTCAAGCAGAGGAAACGAGTCACAAGAGCCACAACTGCTCGTCCAGAATGTGCCCTAATAATAAATGGTTGGCCCCATGTTCCATCTTATTCCATCTCCTGAACGTATCAAGCTGGCCTTGCTCTAGCTCACAAAATCATGGTTGAAATCCAATGGACATTTTGAAAAGTCAAAAAAAATTTTTTTTTAAGGCATTCAGCCGTGGAAGGGAAATGAGGGAGGTTAAGGACCAATCTAATTTCTCAGACCCCCTAACTCCCTCTTCTTCCTTCTTCAGCTGTCATTTTATCTGCTTATAGAGGAGCACATAAACCTGGGGATAGCTTTGGTGGCAACTGAAAAGGTTCTAGTTAGAAATAAAATATCTAAAATAAGTAATAAAATGTTAAAACACAGCTTAAGTGCAATGACAGTATTTTTGTTTTATATTGTACTCACACTTTTCATTTCATTTGTGTGACTGCAAAATATTTAGATAATATTGCAAGGAAGAAAAAAACCCTTAGGTTCTCCTGTCATAGTAAATATCCCTCACTGATGGGAATAAAGTGTCATGAAAACTTGTGCACCGGCCGAGAATAAGAGAACAAATACAACACATTCTCTAGTCAAGATTAAAAAAAAAAGAAAAAAAAAGATTTCATTTTTCTCAACAATTAATTTCAAAGACTATTGCCTGCTGATCTTTAGAGGATAGAGCAAGTTAGTAGCAAGACCAACAATTTCTAAAATTCTTTTTTTTTTTTTTTTTTAAGATTTTATTTATTTATTCGACAGAGACAGAGACAGCCAGTGAGAGAGGGAACACAAGTAGGGGAAGTGGGAGAAGAAGAAGCAGGCTCACAACGGAAGAGCCTGATGTGAGGCTCGATCCCATAACGCCAGGATCACGCCCTGAGCGCGAAGGCAGACGCTTAACCGCTCTGCCACCCAGGCGCCCCAACAATTTCTAAAATTCTTAATTGAGTATTTCCAGTGAGTTGATGCTACACTAAAGGGAGATAAATTTGGGATTTGTTTTTCTTAGTACACAATGTACTGATTAAACTTCATTCCCTTCAGTACTCAAGTCACTGAAGCACTAATATATAGTGAGGTACTGTGGAAGTCTGGAAAAGTTAGTCTTCATGGTAAGATCCAACTTACTAATGAGAAATTATTTAGACACTTGAGATGTTCTAGCTCATTCTCTCATTAGTAGGTTTGTAAACATTTAGTGTTAACTGATAAAATCATGTCCTCATGACTCCCAATAGCTACAAAAAGCTTCTATTAAAGAGTAATGCCTTCTGAACAATGCCCTTACTAACCTTACTTATTTACCAGAGAAACTAGTTTGATACAAAAATGGTTCTCAAAAATGTGCACTTAATTAACCTGAATAAACATGAGAACAACAGTTCAACTAAATGTCATATAATAAAGCTTCCCCAGAGGATTTTCTGTAAATATTTTTAAGGTAAATAGCACTCTAGGTGTTTTTATTTATATTGATATAGTTAAATATTTTTCAATATTTATTTACTTAATTTCACTTGAATCTCCTTGATGAACTTAAGAAAGGGAAAACTTGGGGAATGCTAATATAACATTTTTAATTTAAAAATATATATATATTTTAGGAAGAAGCAGCATTTCTAACATAATTGAAAATTTAAAAAAATTAAGTACCACACAGTATTTTCAAATTGATGATTTTTAAAGTTATTTTTTGAGCTTAAGCAACACATAAATTGCTATAGTACCAAAGACCACGAGGTTTTCATTCTCTTTCTTTCCATTATTTAAAAATGTTACTGAGATTAATCCATTTCATTAAATCACCTCTCTCAAAACAATATCCAATTAAAAAACAGGCTGATCTAATTATTAAATGTGTAATTTTTGTAAGAGATGTTATATCTTACAAATCTTATAAACTTCTACATCAAACAAAATTGTCAGGAAATGAAAATCAAAACCAGAATGAGATACCACATCACCTCTGTTGGGACAGCTATCACCAAAAAGACAAGCGATAACAAGTGCTGGCAAGAATGTAGAGAAAAGGGAATGCTTCCTCATGCACTGCTGGTGGGAATGGAAACCGGTACAGTCACTATGGAAATAGTATGGGAGCTCCTCAAGAAATTACAAATAGAACTTTCATGTGCTTCAGCAATCCCATTTCTGGATACATAAGCAATGGAAAACAAATGATCATCTCAAACAGATATCTGCACTCCCATGAACATGGCAGCATTATTCACAATAGCTAAAGTATGAAAATAACCATCAACAGATAAATGGATCAAGAAAATATGATATATATTTATATCTGTATGTAAATAATGGAATATCATTCAACCTTAAAAGGAAGGAAATCCTGCCCTTTGTGACAACATGGATGAATCTGGGAAGTATTGTGTTAAGTGAAATAAGTCAGACAGAAAGAGACAAATACCACATGGAATCACTTCCATGTGGGGGAAAAAATGTTGAACTCATAGAAAGAGAGCAGAATGGTTATTGCCAGGAGCTGAGGAATGGGGGGAAATGGGGTGAGACTGATAAAAGGATACAAACTTCCAGTTATATTGAAGATGTTCTGAGAATCTAACCTACAGCATGGTCGGTAATATATATATATTAAACCTTAGAATAATTGGAATTTATTGGCTCACATAAACATGGCTATATCTAGACACTTAAATAATATCATCACCCTTTCTCTATTTCTCATCTTTACTTCTTTCAGTGTTCTGTTTTTTTTTTGTTGTTGTGTTGTTTCCTAACAACTGGTATATGCCCTGTGGTGTCCACTGGCAGTCCTACCAACTGAATAATACTATTAATACCAGCAGAAGAGCCGATTCTAAGTGCTTGAAGGAGATTATGTGATCATCTCAGAATCAATCTCTGTAATCTGAGGGAATTCTAAGAATAGCACAACTTTTGATATTATGTGAACCTCTATCAATAAAGTTAAAGATTTGGGAAAAAGAAAGAATGATTTTCTAATAATGACTACATGACAAATAATTAACAATAAATCAACGGATCAAAAGTATTTGAAGATCTACAGGCAAAGGTTAATTTACAGCTGAGGTCTATATAATTTCAAGTAAGAGGTATTTCTGATACAATACAAATATCTAATTTTATTATGAGTCCAACCAAACTGAAGATGACGGTGTAAAACAAAACAAAACAAAAAAAAAAAATAGACTAATTGCTAATTACAAATATACCAAAAGTTCAAAAAAAAAAAAAAAACCCATTAGGAACCTAGCACAGATCAAATGCAGAAATGCAAGAGTGGTCTGAATAGAAAATGTAACAAAATGAAAGGAATGATCATATAATGATGTCAGCATATTCAGAAAATCCAGTAGAAATGGATAAAGAAGATGTCACACACACACGCACACACACACACAATGGAATACTACGTAGCCATCAAAAAAAGCAATCTTGCCATTTGCAATGACATGGATAGAACTAGAGTGTATTATGCTAAGCGAAATAAGTCAATCAGAGAAAGATAATTATCATATGATCTCACTCATTGCTGGCATTTAAGAAATAAAACAGGATCATAGGGGAAGGGAGGGAAAAATAAAACAAGAGGAAATAAGAGAGGGAGACAAACCATAAGAGACTCTTAATCATAGGAAACAAACTGAGAGCTGCTGGGTGGAGGGGAGGTGGGGGAATGGGGTAACTGGGTGATGGACATTAAAGAGGGCATGTGATGTAATGAGTACTGTGTATAATAAAAGGCTGATGAATCACTGAACTCTACCTCTGAAACTAATATTACACTATATGTTAATTAATTGAATTTAAATTTTAAAAATTTTACAAAAAAGTTAGTTCCAGGTTCAGTCTGAACATATAGGGGACAGAGAGGTTATGGGGAGACTAGTTGGAGACTCTTATTGTAGTTTAGGTGAGAGATGACTCTGGCTTGGAATAGGAAAGTGACTCAGACAACCCTTTTTTCTTCATTTTGTTACATGTCACCATGTTTATGCGTGTCCTGGACTCTTTCATAAACCTGACAGACAATAAGACTAAAATAATGAGGACTTAGAAAAAAAAAGGAAAAGAAAACCCACTAGACAAAAATAAGAAGTCTAATATTATAAAAACTTGAGGTAGAATAGCACAGAATAGTTTTTTTTTCCTACTGGAAATCTATTTTAACAAGCATCTTTTTGGTCACCCATTACATGTGAACACACTTCCCCTACGTAGGAAATGACTGCTCTTATGAATTCATGCCTCTCTAAGGTATAAGCTGAAGACAGTAAGCTTTACTTACTAATGGTATTTTGCAGAATATATACATGCATGATTTTCACAAATCAATAAAGGGTTCGATCAAAAGTGCTCGTGTTTTTTTTTCTTCCTGATTTCCCATGGTCACTATTTTATTTTAGTTAACAATCTTTTAAAAATTCATTTACATGCTTTGACAAATTATTATAAAAGTTTCTGCAATTTATTATTTTATCCATTTTTAAGAGTGGGTCAGTAGATAGGACTTCAAACGTTGGCTCTCCATGATCTCTGATCAAAGATTTTTAACTGCTTCCTAATTTCTTTAACAACATCTCCGAATACCCTGACCTCAACACATTTGAAGAATCTGTTTGTCACCCAAGGGCATTTCTGAAGCTTGAGTTTCCGCTTCAGGATACACAATAGAACAAAAATAAAAGAGCTCATACCTGTGATTCCCAAGCAGTGCCTTTGTATTTTCTGAATATAGTTGAGACAAGAAAAAATAAATAAAACAAAAAAGAATCTCTAGATTTCTTCCTAAATAACAGACTATTATGTATTGTCTTTCTGCTTGTATGTATAAAGGCTCAGGCCACTCTTCTGAACTCATTCTTCCTATTCATTGTGTGTAGAGTCTATTCATATTGTTATTATAAATCACTTATCCAGACACCTGAAGCGAGACTACATGATCCGGTCCCCTCTGTGGCTGTGACCCAAATTTCAGGTATTAGACTTGAAGAGAGGCTCAGTTTGAATGAGTTAATACAGGTTTCACACTCTATCAGATACCCACATGTTTAAACATTACTGAAAGAGTATTTCAAGGCTAGTCCAGGACTCATTCTTATACTGAAAATGCATTTGTTGGGTAGTTATGCAATCTGTTGGGCAGAAGAAATTTAAAAAGGAACAAGAAAGTCATGGCAGTACTTTCTACTAGTCCTGACTCCTAAAGTTTGAATGGCAGCTACCCAAGTAGGAAGGGAAAAGGAAATGTTACCAGGGCCTCCGAAAAAATTGGAATAGAAAATATAAGATGCCAGTTACCCTTCCATCGTTCATTCTTTCTCTCTTTGCTGAGTAATCTCATCTCTTGCTATTTCAGACAGAATAGTTTTAAAGGCTGGGTCATGGGAACAACTTCTCTCAAGTCTCAGATCTCCACCACAGCAGAGCTAAAACTCAACCCTTCTCTTTCCAAGTTCAAACTCTGGGTTATGGTCTTTGATTGACCCAAAATGGGGCAAGTCTCGATACTGATAAACTGGCCCAAACAAGTAGACTTTATAAGAAAAATCACAACAGTAACAAGAAGGACTACACGATTAGGGTGAAAGTAAGAAGCTTTTTAAAAGGATGTTTTTGGAAGAGAAATTCAACATACGTGTGTGAGTATGGACTCTCTTTGGCATACTTGATACTCTCTATTTAAAAAGATTTGAAAATATTTCTGTTCATAGAGAAGCATATTTCATTTTGTTAAAATGCAGTAATGTCAAACATTTTAAATTGGAACTATAACAAAATGAACCTGAATTTGAAAATGAGAAAATTGTGATCTAATGAGACAGAAAACAGGCTACAAGCTAGTGACTGAATTGGCCATTTACTGATTATTGCTATGACTAATGTTCAGTGGAAAGTACTGCTTTCTGAGAGCAGAGTTTCATTTATACTTTTTCTTGGATGATTATGCCTTTGCCTGAGTCCCCTGACCCCACCATCAGGTGACATGACCCTGTACAAGCATTCTTAACTTAAAAACATGTTTAAGTCAAAGACAAAAATGTAATTATTAACATTTTTACCAAAGCATTATTTATGTACTATAGTTTCCTGATTAAACCAGTGTTCACATTATTTTGAAATCTTGATGAGTAGGAATTTGGGATAACGCTATAATAAGACAGTAAGCAGTTTTCTCTTTCTCTACAAGTACAGACATGAAGACCCATTTGGGAGCACCACCTTCTTTAGTTTGAGGGGGGAAAAGCATTAGCAGACTATTTGGCTTCATAAAAGTTGCATCTACAATTAGCCATAGAGGCTAAATTTTACTGAACTCTTAACTAGAGGCCATACACAATGGTAAGAATTGAGACATGTCGTATCTCATTTAGGTCTCACAACGAACAAGGACGTACATCCTCCTATTATCAATTTACAGATGAAGAAACCACGGGGGAGAGAAATTAGCTAACTTGTTCCCAGCTCACACAGCTAAGAAATAACTGAGATGGGATTAATAGTCAAAAGCCTAATTCTAATATTTAACTAGCCTCTGGACTTCAGCCCTCCAATGATGTTACACTGCACTCAGGACCAGACATGAAGCTCCTTATCATGACCTGAGACAGGGTGGCGGGGGCACGTCAGTCAAGGCCTGGCAGGGGCCCTCCTGTCCCACAGCGGCTCAATTTAACTTAGTGTGTCCCAACCACTCATTGATTTGCTCTTTCTCAAATTTGCCAAATTCTTCCACAAATGAGAGTTTTGCACCAGTTCTTCCCTCAGAACATTTTTTTTTTCTGGATATTTGGGTCCAATAGTACCTAAAATATCTCTGCCCTCCCCCATTCCCACAAGTAAGGTTAATCTCTAGTACACTTTATCATTTTACTTCCTTCGTAGCACAAAACATGATCTAAAAGCTCTTGTTTACCTTTAATTATCTGTGTGTTTGGAAACATACTTAGGCAGTAGGTATCAAGAAACAAAATATCCATACCCTTTAGAACAACTGTTATGCTTCTACCCTAGAGAAATACACTCAGTAATAATAGTTAACATTTATCAAGCACTGAGATGGTGGCAGGCATCTTGCTTACTGTTTTAAGCCTATCCTCTCATTTAACTCCCACTCCACCCCTGCCAGCAGGAACTATTATTACCCTCATTTTCAGAGGATACTGAAACTCTGTGAGAGAAATAATGCCCAATAATGTCCAAGGTCATTCAAATAATAAGTGGCTCAAAATTGAGTTTATCCAATCCTGGCATCTGTGCCTTTAAGCATAATGCTAAATACTGAAGAAAATGCTATAAAAAAGATATATAGCAATTATTTCCAATAGTGGAAAGACAGACTGCAGCATAAAGATCCAAATATAACAGTCACAAAATGGAATATTGTGCAGTCATTAAAATAATGTTTATAAAGATCCCAGAATAATACTCAAAATGCTTACTGAATACCAATGTTTAAAAGGTACAGAATCTTATATGTGTTGCAATTACATAAATGAAAAAAATTAATTCTGCATTAAAAAATATTGAAGGAAATGAATCAAATAGTGATTGTGTTTGGGTGGCTGGATTATGAATGGTATCTCTTTTTTTCTACCTTTTAAAATTCCCTAATTATCCTTAATGAGCTCGTAATAGTAATGGTGTGAATTTTTAATTTCACATACACAGTTTCATCTGAGACATTTAGATTTTAATGATACAGGAGTTTTCCTCCCGGTGGGAGAGCCCTGCCCTTCAAGCCCTTTGAGGGGCTTCAAACCCTATTTAACAGAATCCTTCTGGATAAAGAGGCCTAAGAGGTTTTCTCTTTTAAATTGCCCACAGTCATGACAGGCAGGCCCCACACATGTTTCCTTCTTGCATAAACAGGGCCTCATGATTAATCAACAGGCCAACACCAGAGACCTGCCCTCTTTTGTCTTCTGCCTACTGGGTATTGGTAAGTCTGTGGTGGGTTTTTTGTTTGTATGTTTTTTATAAATAAATCGTTTATTTTTTTAAGATTTTATTTATTTATTTGAGAGAGAGTGAGAGAGAGAAAGAGCTCCCAGGAGTAGGGGGAAAGGGCAGAAGGAAAAGCAGACTCCCCACTGCACAGGGAGCCAGATTCAGACTCCATCCCAGGACCCCAGGATCATGACCTGAACCAAAAGCAGATGCTTAACTGACTGAGCCACCCAGGTGCCCAAGGCTCCGTGTTTTGTTGGTATAGGAAAGTGCCTGCCCGTTCTCTGTGTTGTCCAGTCACAATCACGCTCAATGGATCCAAATCCAGTCACCAGCCTTGAGCAGCAGATTTCAGGCCCTTATTTCAGAGGCACTAGCCTCTACCCTTGGGTCAAAACTCAGCTCAGCTTCTGGGCCAGGCTGCAATCTTCTAAATGTCTCTAAGTATTTTTTTCTTCACAGTTCAAAGCTTCTAGGCTAGTTGGACACAACATTGACTCTGTTCTCAATGACACTTTCTTGGATGACTGTGAAATTAATCTGTTTATATAGAGTTTAATAGTGAGATTCCCAGTCACCATGCAGACTTTTAAATGGAAAATTACGAATTTTTAAAGATTAGAGGTAGATCCTTTATCCCCCAGTACTCTAACACATCTAGTCCATGCCTTTATTTCTTCCTCTTCCAATAATTTCCTGTCCAGTCTCCAACCAGTGCAACTCAAGCCTCGCATGACACATTTAGAAAAATGTAAGGATAAGTTTTTTTTAAAACCAAGTGTTTCCTTTTAGTAGTATACTAAAACTTCTGATCACATTCACTCTCCTTGCAGAGAGATCAGTGAATAGAAGTATCTATAAATCAGTAATAACCCCAGGCAAACATTTGGTTTTTAGTGACATTGTTTCTACTTCATAAAATATTCATATAACACAACAGGGTACTTCATTAGGTAGAATATAATATAAATAGTATCAGGCTGCAGTAATATATAAAGTTTTTTAGGTGTCATATTTATGTAATATACAGAAAGTCACAAAATTGAACATGTCGCTACAACTTTAAAAGGATAAAGATCACAGTGTTATTCCCATTCACCCTAACCTGTCACAATTTTCCAACGACAATTATAAAAATTAAATGAAATGGTTTAAATACATTTTTTATGCTATCTGGTTCAAAACAGTTGATATTTAAAATGCTTTTCAGAGGCCCCTGGGTAGCTCAGTCGGTTAAGGTCTGCCTTTGGCTCAGTTCATGATCTCAAGGTCTCGGGGTTGAGCTAGCAAGCCAGCATACAGCTTCCTGCTGAACAGGGAATCTACTTCTCCCTCTCCCCCTACCCCTTCCCCTGTTCATGTGCTCTCTCTCTCTCTCCGAAATAAATAAAATCTTTTTTTAAAAATTCTTTTTAGTACTTTGTCATCCACACTGTGTTAAATATTTTGCATGGATTATCTGATTTAAGCTTCTTAATTTTTTTAACATAAATTCTGTAAGGAGTTATCATGTTTCAGTACCTTGCCTAAGGTCACAGGGATGTAATATAATGACGCCTGGATTCAGACCGAGATTGTGTGACTTCAGAGCCCCTGTGGTTAACTACTGCTATTAAACTGCTTAAATTTGTAAGAATTTACTTGTTAGGATACACATGAAGCTATGAGCTATTAGGTATAATAAGCATGAATTATGAGGACAGCAGTCCTTATTGTTTCCAAAAGGGACGAGTTTAGCCAATAACGCCAAGAATGTTACTATGGATTTCTGATGTGTCAACTTGACTAAGCTATGAGAAAGGAAGGGAGGGTGGCAGTCAGCTTGTAGTATACACACACCTTAGTTCAGTTATTCAATCTAACAGGAATCTAGGTGCTGCTGTGAAGGGATTTCTGCAGATATAATTAAAGTCCCTGGGCAACTGACTTTAAACAAAGGAGTTTTTCCTGGATGGGTTTGACCTAGGTGAGCCCTTAGAAGGGGCTAGACTCTTTCTGGTGATAGAGCCCCAAACAACAGCTTGGTCTATAACTGCTGCCCCTTCCCTCATCTTCCCTACTAAGTTCAGACCTGCTTAACCTGCCTCCGCACACAATTACAAAAGCCAATTACTTGTAATACACACCTCCCTAAAGGTAGGTAGGTAGGCAGAGAGATGGATAATTTGCTTCTCTAACTGAAACCTGACTGATACAAGTTTTGTAAGTGTCTGATCTTCATTCTGTGCGGCCTAAAGCTTATATAGTTTGGTGCATGTGTGGATCCTCTTTAAGAAAAAAATTATTTAAAAAATTAGACATTTAGGTATGAAAGTATTTAAGATGATAAAAAATCATAAGAAATAAATTTTTAAAAGCTGGCAAATATGACAAACGTCACATAACACAGAATAATACAGTATTTTTATTCTGAACTGCCTGTCACACTTTAAAATTCTTTCTTGCAATTTTTAACTGCATACTCCTTAACCACTTCCCATATGACAAAAATTCAGTACTATCCTTTTCTATAGAGAGAATTAAAAAATAGTCTTTCCTCTTGGATGGTTGATTGAAATCTTTTCTTAATGATAATTTTGATCAGATGTCAACAAAAAACAAATCTACACTTATCATTTTGACCTGTTGATGACTACAATCATTTCCTACCAAATGGCTTTGGGGTTCATATATTTCAAGCCCAGATTCTCCTCCACTACCAATAGACATAGAGTTCCGGGCACCATGGGACATAATTTTTATTGCAATATGACCTTCAAAGCACAATGTTGAGTGAGTTGACACAAGAGGCAACAGGACTACGCCTGCAAGTCACTCCCACACCCAGCAGCCAGCGGCACCTTATAAATACATGGTTGTCACTGTGAACAAGATAAATGTATCTAGTTAAAACAAAAGCAAATGTACCTTCAAGTGAAATCCTCTCAGAACTCAAAATGTTTGAAGCTTCGCCAACACTACCAGATTCGAGGCAAAGTATAAAAGCAAGAGGTAAAAGAGACAGCCATCTTTTTTTTTTTTAAAGATTTTATTTATTTATTCGACAGAGATAGAGACAGCCAGCGAGAGAGGGAACACAAGCAGGGGGAGTGGGAGAGGAAGAAGCAGGCTCATAGCAGAAGAGCCTGATGTGGGGCTCGATCCCACACCGCTGAGATCACGCCCTGAGCCGAAGGCAGACACTTAACCGCTGTGCCACCCATGCACCCCAAGAGACAGCCATCTTAACTGTGTGTGACATCCCTGACTTCTGCTAACTGTACGCAGACATGTGGTCGTGCTGTGGTACAACGAGAAACGACTGCCCAAGATGCTCACCACCTAATGCCCAGGCCGTGAGAGTCACCTCATCTGACAGAAGAGCCTTTACAGATGCGATTAGACATTTGAGATGGGGAGAATCTCCTGGCTTATCAGGACGTGGGCGCGATGAAGTCATAACTGTCCTCATAAAAGGGAGGCAGAAGATCCAAGGGACTGAAAGTGACATGAGGGTGAAAGCCAAAGGTTAAAATTATGGGAGGAAAAAAAAAATGAGTCGAGGAACACAAGCAGCCTGTAGGAGTTAGAAAAAGCAAGGGAACAGAGTCCCCTAAGAATTCTCTAGAAGGAACACAACCCTGCCCACAGTTGTTTCAGGCTCCTAATATCCAGAACTGTAGGAGAATAAATTTGTGTTCTAACCATTTCTGTCTGTGGTAACTTGGTACAGCAGCAATAGGAAACTAATACACCTGTGTGCATGGCACTGTCCCTTCCACGGCTTTCCAAGGAGACTGTGCTAGTGAGGGGTTCTGAAGCTTCAGCTTTACGGATGATCCAGAAACAAAACAAAACAAAACAAAACAAAACAAAACAAAACAAAACAAAACAAAACAAAACAAAACAAAACAAAAACAAAATGAAACAAAACCTGTAGGTATTTCCATGAAGAAGCCCTAAACCTTGAGAGATTGTCAAGGTGGAAGAATGCTCTGGGCCATCTGGGAACATGGGGTCCCTTTAAATGATACATTTTGTTCAATATTCATGTAAGAAGAAAGCTCACTGCTGGCCCCAGCAGGCTCCCTTCAGGGCTGATAAGAAAGCCAGTGGCAATGCCACTCTGAACAATTTAGTTCTACCTCAATGTGCCTGCTTCCAAACACATGCTCGGCAGTTAATTTACTGACACACATTAGAAAGCCACTGCTCTAGCAAGTTCCTCTCAGAGGGTCCTCGCTTTTGTCAGGTGGCCCCTCAGTCTTTCTTCTCACTACCTACAGTACTCTTCTCTGAGAAAAATTATGGTGATCTTTCCTCCCCAAGTCATTATGTTTCTAATAATATTTTAGTGGCTTTTGTGATCTGACACCCCAGGCAATTGCCCTTCTGACCTTCTCCTTAGTTTTCTGTTCTGGAGATAATGACAGCAACTAGTGCCCACCCTGTTTCCTGTATTTTGGGATGGCTCTTAGATGAAACTAGTGCAGAACAGAGCATCAGCTTGCCAGTCAACCAGACAATATAATCCTGCTTCTGCTGCTTATAGTGTGGCCCCTTCATGGCCCTGAGCCTCAGAATAAACTTCTTCAACTGAGGCCCCTAATTTCTACCACCCACATTTAGTGAGGATTGGGGATCATGACAAGGGGGCCTCTAGTTTTCTATAGGCTTCTACTAGATAAAAAACAGATGCCACTAAACATCCTGCAATGCCCGGAAGTGCACCCCACCAGGAAGGAAACCTAGGGTTCAGAAACCTTAAATCAGGACAAAGTTCATGGCTTTTCTTATCTGCCTAGCTACTTAGAATATACTATGTGAATGAATAACCAAATGAATGGATGACTTAATGAAATACTGAGATCACAGATGTGAACAATTTTAGTCAAATCATTTGAAAGCAAGTACAATATTTTAAGCCTCATCATGGCCCTTCTCTTTCTCCATTTCAGGGTATTCCTCATTCTTTTCATTTTTCTATAAATTATAGAGTTTAGGGTGGTCTACATACACTCTCCTGACTGCCCACCTTATTTGCTACCAGTGTTCCTCCATAATAATTATCTGAAGAGTATGAAACATCCCCCTGTGAGTCCCACGTGGCATGATACCTAATAGGTATTTGTTGATTTATCATTTGTTCTGCTGATATTTCAGTTCAATTTACATTTATGGTGGGTCTCTATTTTCCTTTTGCTTCCAATCTTCATTCCAGATGAACATTCTGAAGGATGAAACCATCAGCTATGAGCTCCTTGGCTAAGGATTCCGTCTTATATACCTTTCTACTCTCAGAGTCTAGCACAGCAACTGATATACAGCAGATCCCCCAAATGTCCCCCCATTCCATCCTTCTTATGATGGTAGGGAATAGAGACACTTGCTTAGTTTGAATGGCATTTTCAAATTGCGTGTTGCCTGTGGGGAGGAGCATGTCCTCTGCAGTTAAGCAAATAATATTAATTGCTAACACTTACAAAGTCCTTGTTTCCGTATCCAACACTATACTAAGCACCACAGATTATCTTCTCACAATATATGAAATAAAGCTTACTATCATGTTCAAATTTCAGATGTATCTTAGAAAGTTAAGGCATTTCTCCTAAAATCAAATAGCTAATCAGAGCTAAGTAAAGGTTCTAAATAGTCTGTCCTCAGACCATCCTTAATTTTCCATCACAGCAAGTTTCTTCAGATGACATAAATGTACTGTTCCATAAGAGAATCCTTAGAATATCAAAAAGTAGGAAAAAACTGTGACATCTGAATATACATATATATAGCTGACCCTTGAACAACACAGCTTTGAACTGTGCTGGCTCAGTTCTCGGTGGATTTTTTTTTTCAATAATGCAGCACAGTATTGTAAATGTATTTTCTCTTCCTTATGATTTTCTTCATGACATTTCCTTTTCTCTGGCTTACTTTATTTTATAAGAATATAACATATAATACATATAATATATAAAATATGTGTTAATTGACAGTTTGTTATTAGTAAGGCTTCCAGTCAACAGGCTCTAAGTTAAGTTTTGGGAAAGTCAAAAATTATATACAGATTTTCAACTGTGCGGGGGATTGATGACCCTAACCCCATGTTGCTCAAGGGTCAACTGCATTAGGAATTACATGTCATATTGCATTATTATTGATTTTACTCACTTCAGTTAGTCTGGAAAATAAAGAGTTGGCTTCATTATGTCCACCCAGTAGGAGATACTGTTCAATCAGGTGATGATTTTTTTTTACCATCTTAATTATCACCAATCAATTGCCCTGACTTATCACAGGTTATTTTATTCATAAATTCAACAGACATTTATGAATGCCTACTGTGTCCGGCTCTACTCTATGTACCAGGAAACAAAAATAAGTTAACACTTTGCCCTCAAGGAGTGTAGCGTCAGGTAGAGACAAAAATCAACACATAAATAAGAAATCACACACACACACACAAAAAAAAAACAGGACAAATGCCCGATTATAGGCCTCGACTGCCACAAAAGCAAATCTAACTTTATTTGGGGGTGGACGGTGGATTGAAGTCAGGGAACCCTTCAGATAGGGCTCCACTTTAATGATGTCTGAGAAATAAACAGGAAATAGGTGGATGAGGGAGTAACTAATAAGCACCTTCTGGGAGGGGTCGCCAGAGACAAAGGCACAGAAGCTTGAGAGAGCACAGCATATCCAATAATATGAGTATTCATTGAAATAGTGCTTAAGGCAAGGGTCCAGCAGGTGGTGGGGGGCCAAAGGCAAAAGGGTGCTGGACAAGTAGTGACAGGGCTGACCACAAATGCCTTGCACTTCACATCAAGAAGTTCAAATACTCTTTTGTCAAGAACGGAGACCCAGCAAAAGATTTCTAAGTAGGCGACTGATGACAGGATTGTTTTTTTCTGGTACATCTTTCTGAAAGATGGCTCTGGTGACACTGTGAAGGATGGAACAGAAGGGCCCTCAGGTGGGAAGCAGAGTTCATCTAGAGGTTATTACGGTGGCCCAGCTGGGACATGGCATGTGTCTAGCTCGGGCCTTGGCAGCTGGGCTAACAGTAGGCAGAGCTGCTGCACACTGGAAGAGCTAAGTGGGTGGGGGGATGTTTAGAGGGAGCAAGCCTCCTGACCTGGATAACAGTTGGCACTTGGTATAGAGAGGAAGCGACAGATGATGATGCAGACTGAGTTAGGTGTTTGCAAGACACCCCTATGGAAAACTAGTATTAGTGATAAATATAATCGCTTACATAGCACTGTTCCCAGCATTTCATATATATTAATCCTTCTAATTCTTGCACATCCTTATGAAAGGACCTGAAGCACAAAGAGGTAAGGAACTCACAAATGCCTGCCTGTTTGTAACATGGGGGCTAGAACTATCTTCCAGAGCTTCCACTGTATCAAGGGCTTTTGGTGCTTGGAACACTTTTAAGCAGACTCAGACTGCTTTCAGGAAAGATCTTTCTGCCCGCTGTGTAAGGAAATGGCTATGTGGGCAATACTGAAAGGAGCAGCTGTGTTTCTTCATCTAAAAGTTAACACAACTGTAAACTGGCAGGACTGGTCTCCCATGTGTCTTGTCTGATTTGGTACAAGAGGGAGAGGAGAACTTAACATGGGGCCAAACACAATGCCTGGCACAATGGACACATGCAATGTGTCTTAGTTTCTCCCCATCCATTTCTAATTACCTTCTTTTCTCTTGACTTATTTAGAAGAAGGAAAAAAAAAAAAAAGTCCCCGCTTATATGCTCTGTAATGCCAGCTCTCAGAAATGTTTGGCTCAGGAAAGAGCATGGACTTATTTGGATATGTACATTTCATAATTAAAACACATAGGTGCCCAGTGAATCTTGGAACACAGAGGAGCTTAAATTCACATTCTCTGATGTGGCCTTTCCCCTGATACAAACACACACACACGGAAGTTTTCATAGCACAGTCTCAATATATTTGCATGGGGCAAATGAATTTGGCCAAAACAGAATTATTTGGCCAGAAAAAAAACACAAAAAACAAAACACTCCCTCTAAGAGTTCTAGGTATTTACCCCAAAGATACAGATATAGTGAAAAGAAGGGGCATATGCATCCCAGTGTCCACAGTAGCCAAACTGTGGAAGGAGCTGAGATGTCCTTCAACAGATGAATGGATAAAGAAGATGTGGTATATATGTACAATGGAATATTACTCAGCCATCAGAAAGGATGAACCATTTGCACCAACATGGATGGAACTGGAGGGGATAGTGAAGTAAGTCAAGCAGAGAAAGACAATTATATGGTTTCACTCATATGCGGAATGTAAGCAATAGCACAGAGGACCATAGGGGAAGGGAGGGAAATCTGAAGGGGGAGAAATCAGAGAGGAAGATGAACCATGAGAGACTAGGGACCCCAGGAAACAAACTGAGGGTTTCAGAGGGGCAGGGGGTGGAGGGATTGGGTAGCTGGGTTATGAGTATTAAGGGAGGCACGTGTTGTGATGAGCACTGGGTGTTATATGCAACTAATGAATCATTGAACATTACATCCAAAACTAATGATGTACTATACAGTGGCTAACTGAACATTAAAAAAAAAAAAGTTCTGAGGAATAATTCTGACTTCTTCTGGTGAAACACCATCTTCCTTTGTTCCTAGATCTTGCCCAACCACCCTTTTTGTCGTTTTGCGACCTCCAGGTAAACCTGGTAAAAGCTAAAACCTTAAAAATGCTTGCTTTAAATATGAGCAGAATGTTTATTTAGCAGGAATGCTGTAACATGCTACCGAGTGGATAATATATTAGAGTAGAAACACTAATCAGATGTGTGGAAAGTAAAATCCATTAAGATGCTTTTTTTTGTGAATCATTTTATAGTGATAATATCAATATAAAATTATGTTACACTATAAAGGATCTTTCTCAAGCTTGTGCTGAATTTGGTGTTTTATGATCTTTAAACAATTAAAAAGCTATAAAGGTAGAAACCTGATGACAGTAATTATTAAGATATAACTGGAATCGTTAACCTCTACCATACCTAAGCAGTTTCAAAATGTCCCCATATTTCAACACATTATTTTATTTGCAGTTCTTTAATATAAAGGTTGTTTCTCTAATAAATAGAAGGAAACCATCTTATGACCAGTTAATAAGGGCCAGTAAGCATCCTGAAGAATGCAATCAAGTCCATGAGACGGGATACTAATGAATGCTGTTTTGAAAATATAAAGCCTGGATATTGACCTTCCAGAAACTCTGCAACACTTCTCTCCTTTCCTGGGACTGAGTATTGATAAATGCCTCTGTTTATAAATGCAACTATTGATAAAAGTTATTCACCTACACATGCACATTTAGTGTATGTCATCTCTGAGATTAGTTTTTGTAACGATGTACTTTTCTACCCACTCTTGGCATTTCTTTTATTTGAAATTAGATTCCTTGGCTTCATTCTCCAAGAGCAGTTTTCTCTCAAAGACAGGCACTAAACTCCTCAATCTGGGAAGGGACTCAAGAAGTTTTAGACTCATGAGTTAATAGCACAGCATCAAATCACAGAATCGTTCAGTCATTTGAAAATAAATCATCACTGCCCCCATCCCAAGCTCCCTCCACAGATGCAATCACACTGTTTCCTCAGTGGCTGTTTATCAACTGACTCCTTTCTGCCTCCATCCACGTTCCTTGCTCTATCCCTCACCCCATGTTTCAATGCGCTATTATTAAACTGGATGTTCATGAATTCAGGGATGCAAATGTAACTTATATAATAGCGTAAATTCTATTTACACTCCTCTGTGCACAATAGCAGACCTGGCAGTAAATATTTTTGATTAATAATTTTAAAAAATTGGGGCGCCTGGATGCCTCAGCTGGGTAAGCATCTGCCTTTGGCTAAGGATGTTCCTTGGATTGAGCCCCACGTTAGACTCCCCGCTCATCAGTGAGCCTGCTTATCCCTCTCCTCCCCACTGTGCTCATTCTATCTCTGTCTCTCTCAAATAAATAAATAAAATCTTTAAACAAAAAAAATTTTTTTAATTAAATGAAGAGGATTCTGCATGACTGTCTTAGTCCTTGTACAAACTGACCCTCATCTGGCCCATCCGTCGTTAGGTCTGCGCGACCTTTCTTGGCCTCCCCCTACCTTTTTTTTTTTTTTAAATCTATTCTTCTCCCTGTTACCCTCTGCTTAAATGTCTGGTTGAGTTCAGGGAATTAGGCAAATCTGGTCAGACCCAACCTCTTCTTGACAGCTAATTAATCTTCCATGCCATTTCAATTAGAGAAAAGTATTTTATTGATTTATTCTCTGAAATTTGAATGGTGTTGTGCTCTTCCTGCAGAGGGTCAGTCCTGCCGATTTCTGTGTTACAACAAGAAAGATGTTTCACACAAAAGACATCTGCAACCAGAAGTGAAAGGAATTTTCTTGGCTGTCTAAATAGGCTACTAATTTTTTATCATAGCTTCCTCCTGACCATATGCCTACATCATAAGCTCCAGGAAAACACAGGCTATCAATTTTCCCCAAATGCCCCACTCCCACTACTTTGTTGATTTTACTTCCAAAACATGCACAGTACCTCTCTACTTTTCTCTGTATTTCAGGGTAATATCGACAATTCCCTTATAGCTGAGCAACCAGGGTGCCGGTCTCTGGGCTTCCAGTGTAACTGGGCTCACTTTTGTCCACCTTCATCTTCACCCTTCCTTACAAGACAAGAAATCTGTGGGACCAACTAATCCTACCACCACCACGACCACGACCACCACCCCACCCTCACAGGCCCACAATGCCAATTCTATATTCCTTTCCAAATACAAGAGACCATGGGATTTCTTGCCCAGATGGCTGGATTATTCACTGGTGTGGTTCCTCACAGAGGGGCCAGAGCAGAAAGTGAAGGAGGTTGGTCAGCCAGAATCTTCCTTTTGTTCTCTTGCTCCAGGCCCAAATCTGTGAGAGGCGGGCCTGATCCTCTTAATCCCAATACTCATGCATTCACCCCGAGCCCTCATTGATCTGTTTCCACTGCTGCTCCCCAACAGCCCATTCTCCACACAGCAGCCAACCTGCACATCAGATCTTAGCATTTTGCTGCTTATAATAATCTATTTGCTTCCCATTGAACTCACAGTGGCCTCCAAGATTTGGAAGATCTGGACCTACCCACCACTCATCTTCTACCATTCTCTCCTTTACTCTCCACAGTCCATCCACAAGGCCTTCCTTCCCCAGCTCAGTCCTTCCCCAGAAATATTTCTTCCTCTGACCCAGCTCTTTACACAAATGGCTCGTTGGTCTTGTGCAAGTCCTGTCTCAGCTAGGCCTTCCATGGCCACACTCAACAACACCCCCATCACTCTATGACTCATCGCCCTTATATTTTATAGCAGCAATCAATCACTATATTAAATTTTCACAATTAAGTGTTCATTTTATTTTAATTTTCTGTCTCCCTACTATAAGATGGAAGACGGCACAGTGTGAGGGCCCCACCCATTGTGTTTACTGCTTTGAACAGAGTCTGAAGCATGGTAGCCATTCAAAAAATAATCGTCAAATGAAAGAGGAGACAAGAAGAAAGAAAAGATAGGAAGGAGGGAAAAAGGACAGGGGCTGGCAGGGAGGGCCATCTGAGGGTCTGTAATCTCAGAGAGGTAAAGATTAGCTTCCAGAAACAACTGACTGCTTCTCATCCCCACTGCAGCAATCAATGAATGAAATCCGTTAAACTGTTAGAGTAGGCAGTACATTTGTTTATTGAAAGACTGGAATATCCAGAAACGAGAGTTGCCTTTGTAAGGCAAGTAACCTATGTTAACTGAGAAATAACAAACATGAAAAAGGATTTACTCAGTACTTGGTCATCCTTTCCTGCTTCTCATGCCTGTTTCCTTCATTTCATTTCTATTTCACAACCACTTCCTTAGCAGCAATATGCTCCAGGAATTTCTCCAAAAAACTAGTGTTTAAAAGAAAACTCATTTCTTTAAGACTTTATTTATTTGACAGAAAGAAAGAGAGCACAAGCAGGGGGAACAGTAGAGGGAGAGGGAGAAGCAGGCTCCCCACTGAGCAGAAAGCCCAATGTGGGACTCGGTCCCAGGACCCCAGGATCATGACCTGAGCCCAAGGCAGAGGCTTCACCGACTGAGCCATGGGGGTGCCCCAAAAGAAAACTCATTTTGCCATGATTTGTGCATTCATCAAATATTTATCAACCTTGTACTCTATACGAGGTACCTTACTGACATCTGATTTTTTTTTTTTAATTCCCAAGGTCCACTCGGTTGTATTGCTACATAGTAAACATATACAAGGTAGTAATTAACTTACTGCAAAACAACATAAATGCCAGAGACGAAGAAGAACACTGAGAAGAGGACCAGGCTAATAAGGACTACTTCCTAAGGCAGTCTCCGCCTGCCAGGTGAGTCAGATCCCCTAGGAGACAAGGCTAAGAATTCTGCATGAAACTTGGTGAAAAGAACAGTTTTAGGACTAATACCACATGGTAAGTAGCAGCAAGGGCTACAGTTGTGAAAATGTAACTGAACAAGGTAAAAGGAGGTTAAAACGACATGGGTGCTGAAAATGGACAGTAAGTGACAAGTATCACTTCAACACAGACAGAACTATTCCCTATGTGCCCCCTATCTACGGCAGTGCTATCAAGAGAGGACCAGTAACCAGCAACGTCCAATTATTTTGGAACTCCAATTTCTATCATCAATTCTCGTATTGCTCTCATATTACTATCTTCAATACAAGAGGTTCAGTTCACAGGTCTTGGTATTTTCTTCTGAATCAATAAGAATGTTAGATTTGTTATATTCAACAAAAGAAAGAAAAAGAGTAAGAAAAAAGTAATGGAAAGAGGGAGAAAAGGAGGAAGGAGATTTAAGGTAATGATTGCTCTAACATGAAAAAAAACAACAACAATAATACAGAAAAAAAAAATCCAAAAAGGTATAAGCCCCTGTCAAAAATAATAACATCTATGCAAGACTCTTCGTTGATCCCTGTTGGAAAGTTCAAATACAAATTAGTTTACTTTTAATATTAATATTATTCTTAATCTTGACTTCTGTAGAAGTTCAAACTGAATATGTCAAGAAAAAATTCTCCCAAACCAACTTTATTATTCAACATAAGTCACCATTACATCTTATTTTCTACATGTTGGAGTTAAAAACAGAACCAAGATATTTGAGGGGAAGGGAAAATGACAAGAAACACCTCCAAGTTCAGCAACAAGACTCCAAGTGTCTGTCAAAGTAGAATTTATGACCATACACCATAAAGACAATGAGGAAGTAAATGCAGGAAGGGCATGGTTTTGAGTAAGTAATGTCATTTATTCATTCATGTGACAGAATTTCCTTCTGACAGCTAGCATTGTAGATATCACGACCCAAAATGTCTTTTACACAATTCTCCCACAAGAAACAGATTCTATTCAATTATATAAAACCAATATATTACAACGCTGTTATATTTATACCTAATTTTAATGGTTTGTATGAACAGACACAAATTTTTGATTTTGGTAATTTCAAAAATATGTTTTAATGCTACAAAAGAAACCAATGATTTTGTTAACTACAGTTGATTTTAATGAAAACATATTTGAAAAGCAATTTGGCAATATCTTTTTTTTTAAGATTTTATTTATTTATTTGATAAAGAGAGCGAGACAGAGAGAGAACACAAGCAGGGGGAGCAGGACAGGGAGAAGCAGGCTCCCCATTGAGCAGGGAGCCCGATGCAGGGCTTAATCCCAGAACTCTGGGATTGTGACTTGAGTTGAAGGCAGACACTTAACTGACTGAACCACCCAGGCACCCACAACTTGGCAGTATCTATTATATATTAAATTTGTAGCAACAACTCTCTTGAAATTTTTTTTGTATTAAAAGCACATACACACATGTACGTGAGTGTGCACACACACACACACAAACACACATAAAATGCAGCACTGCTCAAAGAGGAGAAGAAAAACACAAAAACAATCTGCGGGTCTATGAGTAGGTCAATGTTGAAGGAATTGATACATCTATGTTATGGAACACTATGGAGCCATTAGGAAGAGTGAGAAGAGTCTATATCTATTGATCAGGAGTGATACTCATATTTCTAAGTAAAAAACTGAAGTTGGAGAATAAAGTTTATGCTGTTCTGCTTTAAGAAAGCCTCAAACAAAAAATGTATCTATTTGTATATTTATTTATGAGCTTGGAGAACGATGTGAAGTGATATACACACTGTCAAAAGTTGTTACCACAGAAAGAAGGGCTGGAGTAGGGATTATTAACTTTTCTTCTATTCCTCTATCTTTTCACTTATTTTAATAAGCAAGTCTTGTTAAATGATAAATGAACACTATTTTGAAAAAGAGAAAAGGAAAAAAGTTACGATTTCATTGCAAGATGCTTTTGATGAGTAATATCCTGATAAAGATATTCATTGCACCTTTAAAACATCAGCACTGTATTCGTTATTAAACTTTAAATCAGGGGTGCGTGGGTGGCTCAGTCTGTTAGGCATATGACGCTTGGTTTTGGCTCAGGTTATGATCTCAGGGTCCTGGGATCTAGCCTAGCAACCTGCTCCCTCTCAACAAGGGAGTCTGCTTCAAGAGTCTCTCCCTCTGCCCCTCCCCAACTCATGCACTCACGCATTCATGCTCTCTCTCTCTCTCAAATAAATCTTAAAACAACAACAAATTTAAATCATCACAAGGAAGAATAGGGTGTCAAAAATGAGTCCTGATGGATTAATAAAGTGACTCTTTGATCATCAGAGACATAAATCTATGGCTCATTCACTTCTGATATAAGGAATAAGCTGTAAAACCATTAACCATAGATCAAGAACTGGAATCTTGCCAATTTCCCATTTGAATTTTATTATAGATTAAAAATGGTGTGACTTTGTTTTACAGGAGCAATTATTTTAGACCACATGAGTATTGATTTATTTTAAGACTCTGATTCCATGATTTCTTATGCAGTAATAAACTATAATCCCATTTCATCTGGGATGGGAAAGGAAGTCTTACAGAAAGTTCATAATGCTGCATTAATGGATAAAATTTCATATGTAAGTCATTTGCTAATGATTATAAAATTTTTTGTCATCTCCATTAATTTTTTTCCTAAAATTCTAATCCGTCTTCTAAAATATCCTTTTAAATTGAAAGTATCAGCAATTAACCAGAAGCCAGATTTTCTCAATCAACTCCTGATGTCTGCATCCCTACCTCATAGTGATTAAATTTAGGGTTAAGTAACAATCACCTTGCTGGGGTAACGAAGTTGTGAAAATGAATCAGATACAATATCAGCTAATAAATGTTGAACAATAAGCAATTTGTGGGGAAAAGAGGCAGAAGTATTTTCTAATTTTTGTGGTATAAATACGCACACTATGACCAAGTTCAAGCTACCAAATCTTTAAAGACAGGATGGCAAATGCCCCCCAAATTTGTCAGCTCTTAGAAACCAATACAGGACAGCTCCAGCATATCACTGAATTGAGTTGTAAAACCGTCCCCACATTTCAACTCAATCATGCTAATAAGAAGAAAAATGGCCATCTCTGTTTGGTGGATCACTGAGCTAAGTGAGAAAACTGGATTCTTACCAGTATGTCCCACATAACCTGATCATTAACATTGTAGTAACCAAGGTGATTGCACATTCTTATTGTACGTATGGTACCTCAAAGAGTCCCAGAATATGGTTAATTATTAAGTGTTCACATAACATGATTAATGACATGATAATGACTAATTTCACAATCCATAGAGGTGATTTTCATTGAGAAATCTGACTACAAGTACATTTGACTATTGATAAACTAAAAATGATAAACAAAAATTCATTTTAGTTTATGATGACTAAAAATGCCTTTCTACTTTGTCAGCACGTATTTCATACAGAAGCATGTCCCTGAAACTGAAGCAAAGGGCAAGGCAATTCATCATAGAAACTCCTTATTTAAGACCCTGCTTTGCTATCATTCTAGCTTGAACTTGGCCTTGATTTATCTCATGAAATCCACAAGAAGAGGTCAAGCAAAACCATTAGCTAATCCAAAGAAAGGATGTAATTAAAAGCAGTGGTTAGGGAATGGTGAGAAAGGTACTATAATCAGTTAAGTAAAAGAGATTTCTGTAATAAAAAAACTTAGAATTTTGTCTATCATCTTAGCACAATTTCTTCCCTTATTTCAAGGCCACCTTTCAATCTAAGTAGCAGGCCTTATATTCTAATTAAGTTACCTTATTAAATTAAGAACACAAATTAAGGACTTAATTTTTATTATATTATCACTTATTTTAATAATAATGATGATGATGATGATGATGTTTCAAGTGTGAATCACTATTCTTGGTCTCTTAATACACATTATCTCTATATTTATGGTAAACCTACTAGGAAATTATTATTTCCCCTCTGAGTAAGTGGAAGACATCTCAGTTTGGAGAAATCAAGTAACATTTAAAATCACACAACTAACAAGTATCACTGCTGGGATCTAAATTCAGGTCTGCCTATTTTGATAAATTCAGATCTGCCTTATGCTATATTTTCCATAGTATTTTGACAAGATAACTTGTTTTCTGCATTACTGAGATTTGCCTTTGTTTAATGGCATTTGGTTGTTTAAATCACCCAAAAGTCAGACCTCCAATACACCATAAAGTCCAAGACATGAAATTCTACAACAATGGTGTTTACTGTTGCTATGGAATTATCTGAGAAAGCTGATGTTTGTCTGCACAAAGGAGTGAGGTCATTAATGTGAGGTACAATCTAAAACTTGGAATTAACTGCAGAAATTTAACACAACTTTAAACCCCAAAATAAAGGATAAACTTAGCTGTGTGTAAAAATTACCTGCCCTAAGGAATAGTCAGAAAATAGATAACTAAATGTTCAAATTTAAGTTAAGTTGTTCAGGACAAGACTAGATCTAGACTCAAGAATATAAGACTAGGTCTAAATATATGAAACTATTAAAGCAAGTGAGGAATAAAAGATAACAAATGAATTATAATTGATTATAATAACCAAAGTAGAGCAGTGTTCTAATTAATTACATTCTAACTTGTGGACATATTTGCATTAGAATCACTCTCTAGGGAGACTAAAAAACAAAATGTAGCAGGATAGCTCCGACTTTTGGGGGACTAAGAACTATATAGGCAACCTCAAATTATCTCAAATTTCCTAGTTTTTTTTTAATTGGTCGAAATAGAAAGTCCAACCTGAAATTTACAAGATCAAAAACGTTCCCTCTAAATCATTTGCAGTACCAATACTTTATGATTCTAACAACTCTGAGCACTTTAGGGTGATACATTTATCTAGCCACCTATCCATAATAACATCCACCTATCTAGACATTGTTTCAAATGTCTACAACCATAGGAGAGAGGCCTTTATTCAGTTATCAAAACTCTATTATTCAGCTTTTTACCATGAATTATGACATTAGCAACATGTGTATCCTATATCGCATTTATTATGGAGAGTACATCTTTCTATACCTAATCTGTTGAGAGCTTTTATCATGAAAGTATGTTGAATTTTGACAAATGCTTTTTCTGTATGTATTGAGGTCATCATATGATTTTTATCCTTCATTCTGTTAATGCAGTGTGTCACATTTACTGATTTGCGTATGTTGAACCATTCTTGCATCCTAGGGATAAATTCAACTTGATCATGGTATGTGATTCTTTAAATGTGCTGTGGAATTCAGTTTGCTAATATTTTGTTGAGGATTTTTGCACCTATGTTGATTAGGGATATTGACCTATAATTTTATTTTCTTGTAGTGTCTTTGTCTGGCTTTGGTATCATCAGAATGCTAATGCTAATGCTTCCTAAAATGAATTTGAAAGTGTTCCCTCCTCTTTGATTTCTCGAAGAATTCGACGAGGATTGATGTTCATTCTTGTTTGGTAGAATTCACTAGCAAAGCTATCTGGTCCTGAGATTTTCTTTTTTGGGAGGTTTTTGATTATTGATTCAATTTCCTTATTCTCTATTGGTCTGTTCAAGTTTTTTATTTCTTCATATTTCAGTTTTGGTAGATAAGTTTCTAAGAATGTCTCCATTTCTGGTATGTTATTTTTTTGGAATATAATTTTTCATTGTATTCTATTACAACAATTCTATTTTTGTGGTATCAGTTGTACTGTTTCCTCTTTCATTTCTGATTTTATTGGATTCTTCTTTTTTTCTTAGCTTAGCTAAAGGTTGGTCAATTTTCTATCTTTTCAAAAGCCCAGCTCATAGTTTCATTTATCTTTTCATTTGTTATTCTAGTCTCCATTTCATTTATTTCTACTCTATTCATTATTATTTCCTTTCTTTTGCTATCTTTGGGCTTAGTTCGTTCTTTCTCTAGGTCCCTAAGGTGTAAAGTTAGGTTGTTTATTTGAGATCTTTCTTCATTTTTAATATAAGCATTTATTACTATGGAATTGCTTCTTAATATTGTTTTTGCTGAATCCCATTAAGTTTTAGTATATTTTTCCTATTGATAGCTGTAGTTAATTTGGCTTTAAATATGTATATGCAATTTATATCTCATAAAGTCTGCTCAGATAATCATTCTTCAAAAAGCAAAAGTAAACATGTCTTTAAGGTAATGTGGTAGTTAGGCAAAAGTTTTAGGGGGCCAACCTTTAATAAATAAGCCTTGGATTTCATAGCAGTGGATGTAACCGTAACTTTTAATCTTCCTATGGAAGGTGACAAGGAATTAAATTACAAGTGGGGATATTTTAAGAACTCAGACAAAATTATTTTGTTGAATTATTCATGTTTTCCAAAATGTACCAGAACTCAGTCTCAGAAACAAAAATATTTAAAAACCTATTTATATTGATCACAGTTAGTATAAAATAGATTGCAACATGTTGGCTTCCCAATTAGACCTTGATCTTAATCGTCCTCAATCCCTTGAAATGGAATGAAATGAGATGGGATTAAAAAATAAGACATTCAAACTTTGCAGAAGAACTGCTCAACTGCCACTGTCTTTAACATGAGCCAGTACGGTAAGGCTTAGATTCTCTTTGTGCACTGTTTAAGGATGTGTTAAAGATCTCCTCAAGTTTAAGAACCACTCATCTTGTCCCACCATTCATTCTCAAGCTGGTTAAAATTCAGTGCCCTGTTTGATTCCAGTAGTAAATTAGTATAAAGTCAGAATTAAAATCTAGGCCTCCCAATGGCCAGTTATTCTCTCAATCAATAAATATGGGTCAAACGGGACAAAGTCAGAATTAGCCTATGAAATACAAAGTTGAATAAGATATTTATTTTGTTTGAATATAGGAGAGTCAGGCAAATCATTTAGTGATAATATAGTGCAATAATTAATACAAAGCTGTCACATAAAAGGAGCTACAAAATACACAAAGAAGAGACCAAGTAACTATTTAAACAGCTGGAGACAAGAAGTATAATTTGAAGTAAATTAAATAATGGATATATTATCAAGCAGCAAAGGTGGGAGGTCACTCAGGATATGAAAGATCTGAAAACAAGGAGAATAACAGGTAGCTGGGATATGACAAGAAGGTCAGAGAAGGGTTGCTTAGAGACAGGGAGCAGGGCTAGAGCATATATTCAAGAATGCTCATTAGGGAACCTTAAATGCTCTTTAAGGAACAGACATTTAAGAATGCCAAGGGACTTGGACTTAATTCTGTGAAATAGGAAAATGACCCAATGCTTCAGGAAACACATCAGAGTCTGTGGTTCTAAAGTTCACTCTGGCTACCGTGTGGAGGATGGGCTGAAGAGAGGGACAGCAGTTGAAGGCAGGAAAAACACAGGGAGAAATAAGAGCAGAAAGGAAAGACAAATTCAAGATTGAGATTTGTCTCGGTATGGAAGAAGGCAGATGAGAATGGACTTCAGGATGCCTCTGAAGTCTGAACAGCTGGATACGAGGTAACAGCATTAACAGACACAGCGTAAGAAAAAGAAAAAAACTGCAGAGTTGTGGACAGGGGGTGACCGATGTACTTCTAAGTCTGAGGCACTGGTAAGAAATATCCTGAAGATACAGGAAATAGGCATTCTTGCCACCCATTTCATGCCTTCTTTTCTACTAATTTATTTTAGCTCCTAATTGTCCCTTAATATGTATTCGATGAAGCTGGTCTTATTAAAAGGAGGTCACTGACCCAGTTTGGAGGGCGATTAAAGTTCTGAATTTAAACAACAATCCTCACTGTTCTTAAATGTTGTAGTTGTGTGTTCAGTGAGCACCTTCCCCTTAACTGGATCAGCAGAGAGGGAATTATAATTGCTTTTAACTATAAACCACACAGTGCTTTTAAATATAAACCACAGTACATTTGTTAAAATGTTTTGCCATAAAGATTTATGGATTTAAAGAGTACATTTGCAAAAGTTAATGCAGAAGTCTTTTGAATGGCTTTCAGTGAGTTTCTTATCAACCATGACACCTTATGGCTGATACTGTATTATGTTTCTCAATGAAATCGTTTAGGGCACTTTCATAACTAAACGTACTCTATAACCCACTCTGAAATTATTCCATTTAATTAAACATAAAAATAATGCAGTGTTTGTAATTAAAAGTAGAAGTTAGTTTTATTTTGCCATATTTGAAACAATAAAGTTGATGATGTACAATGATATAAACACTATGGTGTTTAATTGTATAGAATTCACTCTGAAGGACTTTCTGCCTCAGGCCGCAAGTATTTGTGATTAAACAATAAAGTTTATTAAACAATAAAGCATGTATATCTTTAAAATGACCCTCATCGTATATCAAGAAATTAAAAATTTTTTCTTGCTTATCCTACTAGTATGTCTCAGAGAACCCTGGCATTAATAAGGAGGAATGTCAGACAACTATGAGTTGATTTAGAAGTCATTTTGTTTTTGTTTTCATTTTTTTTTAAAGAATCTCCTTTCTTCTTTCAGCATTCTGAACTGAATTTACTTTACAGCTTTCTTGGTTTTTCATGTTAGTTTTACACATACAATTCCTGTGTGAAGAAGTTTATTAAAAGGGCATATTTTATATAATGGGGTACAGAAATGAATATGCTATCTTTTTTTTAAGAAACAATTGAATTGAAAGTATCTTGTGTATATATTGTATGCAGTAGTTTGCTACTTCTTATCAAGATTTTAAAAACCTGCTCCCATCTCGTATCCGCACAATACAAATATCATATATTTTCATCTATGAAACAAAGTGGTTCTGAGCTATTTTGTGCCTGAGAAGTGGAAGATGATCAAACTCATTCAGAAGCTCTAGATTTCAATGTCATCACTGATTCAACTGGGGAATCTAAGAGGGACTGAAGAACTCAATAAAGAGAACACATACCTATCCTATCCTTAGGAATAGGGCCAGCTCTACACTGATCCCAAATTATTATAGCTGAAATCAGAGCTCATTTCACTTCAGAGTCTTTCTTCCCCCTAAGACTTAGGGGGATTGCAACTTCATCATGTAGGAAAACAAAGTTTAGAAATCATTAGCAATTCAAACCCTTAAATATCGCGCCGTGTCAGTAGTGAAAAATTTCATTTGGTAAATATTTTAAGACAAATTATTCTCACGATCTGAATCAATATCAAGTAAGTATGTCCTACATCTTCTCCAATGTGAGACAACTTTAACCATTCTCTCCATGAAAAATCCTCAAGAAATTCCCCTAACAGGTTTCGTTTGTCTCCCAAAGTTAGAGCTTTTCAGAGAGAACTTTCAGAAATGTCCTAACATTGCTGTATACAGCAAGCACAAGCAAGTAAATATTGAAGCTGAGCCTAATGTCCAGCACCTGCTCGGCCTGAATCCAGGGCCAGAATCTGTGTTCTTTACCTAAACTGGCTACTACCTATAGCTGAGCTAAGCTAGAAAAAGTGTAACACATTCTCAGGCTTCTGCGATCTTTTTTTTTTTTTTTAATCACACTTTGATTCCACTGGCAGGAATAGTTTATTTAAAAAATAACTTTGGCTGGGTGGATCAGTTGGTTAAGCATCTGACTGTCTGTTTAGGCTCAGGTCTTAATCTACTGGCTCTTGAGATTGAGTGGGGGATGGGCTCCATGGTGGGGTGGGGGGTCCTGCTTGGATATCCTCTCCCTCTGCCCTTCCCCCACTTGTGCTCGGTCTCTCTCTAAAATAAATACATATTTAAAAAAATAATAATAAAAATTTTTTAAACTTTGAATCTTTAAGTCTTAAATAATATTATAAAATTTATATTTAAATAATTTGATACATCCATTGAAATGATTTGGTTCAAATACGAAAGGTATCACAATATACAGTTTTCTCTAGTGTGATGACATTTATTATGTGCTGGTGAAACACAACTAAAAACAAAAATCTGGAGTCATAGGAAAATGTCAACACTAAATACGAGGTAGTCTGTACCAGGAATATTAAAATGTGCAGTTTATTTTATTCCTACTATTATTTTTAGGAGCTAATGCTGGCAGGCCAGTTTGAACATAATTCTACTGCAATTCGGACTTGTCTAGAGACCTCACACAGACTTTTGTTCTTCTTCTTTTTTTGGGGGGAATGGTTAGGATGATTTATTGATACCATCTGTCCTTAAATTTTCTTTAGGTTAAAATCTTCTCATCCATGTCATGTGGCAAGTAATTAAATATATTTGAAGATCATTTTGCAGGAAAATATCAACTATATCCACAGGCATTTCAGAGATTGACTGATGTGAGAATGTAGATGATGTCTCATAGCAAGAAAACAATTTTGGTTTCCACGTCTTTGCAAAAGAAAGCCAACTCCGACTAATTCATGTCTGATAATGTAAAACATATACAGGTCACAGTAGCTAACAAACAGAATAGTACCTCTTCGCTGAACACTTGGAAGACTCTGGCCAGGCCAAACAGAGGCTACTTCAGACTCCCTGTGATTGGAAGGGGCAGCATAATGTGCTCAGCACCACCACGTTCTCAGTTTATTATGTCTACTGTATGAGATTAACACAAAGTCAGGTGTCTACACTGTACTGTTTCAACATGTTGCCATGGAAAAGGCTTTTCTGTGTTATACATAAATACTAAGGTCTCAATTTCTGTGGGGAGTTGATAAAAGAAATACACTTATGCAGAATATATTCATGTGCTTTTCTGAATGTCATACTTAAATAAGGAACATGTTACAGTAAAAGATTTCCCTTCAGTTCTCCCTGGACATAAATGATTTTCTGAATTTTGCCATTGGGGGAGGGAGAGGGAGGAAGAAACTCACTATATAAATGACTACACTTTTCTTTGTTGGACAATATTAATATTATTATGATTATTATTCACTGATAATATTCACTGAGCTTATAATGAGTATGTAGAATGTGTGCAACACTTAAATATCTTATACGTAGTAATACCTGCAATTCTCACAGTGGTCCCATGATATTATTAAAATTATACTATTCAATATATCATATAATATAAAACCATTATTATTAACTATTCTGTTCTAGTATATAAAACTCCATTATTAAATATTAAATTTATTAATATTATTTTAATCATATATAAATATTAAAAAGGGAATTTGTTATCCTTTTTTTTTTTTATTTGACAGAGATAGAGACAGCCAGCGAGAGAGGGAACACAAGCAGGGGGAGGGGAAGAGGAAGGCAGGGGGAGTGGAAGAGGAAGAAGCAGGCTCATAGCAGAAGAGCCTGATGTGGGGCTCGATCCCAGATGCTGGGATCATGCCCTGAGCCGAAGGCAGACGCTTAACCGCTGTGCCACCCAGGCACCCCTGTTATCCCTTTTTATGCTTGAAAGGTAAAGAAGAATAGAAGTGGACAAGTCAAAATTTCAGTCCAGTAAATCTAAGAACTATACATCCCAATATAGGTCTCATTATCTTTGATTTTCAGGAAATTCAAAGTTAAATTTCAGTGCTCAACAGCAGTGAGCATTGTAGGGGCCTCATACGGTGTTTTGTTCTTTTGCTTCTCACTGGAATTCTGTGTTTAGTTTTAAAATCTACACCAAAAATTTTAGATAGGAGAAGAGTTTCAAGCTGTAAATAACAAATGAGTCATATATTTTTGGGATAACTCCAAAGATCCTAGTGTATTGTTTTTTCCATATACTGTAGGCCCAATGTACTAACAAAATATAGTACTTGACTGTGTCCCCTATGCTTGAATCATATATTCATAGATTTTGGAATCTGCCAAAACTTCTTTTTCACGCATTGCATCTTGAAATAGGAACATGCCAGCTAAGCAATGTCTAGAAGCCTAATTGATTGTTAATTGATCAAGAAACTGCCTCAGGATAACAAACACTAATCAGAAGCTTGTCACTTAAAGCCTCACCCAGAACACACACTTTGCTCCCAGGCTTTAATTCTCAAGATTTATGTCTCACTCAACTCCTCTATTCCGTAACGTGTGATACATACACACACAAATTCTCCACTATCGTCAAGATAAAAAGCCAATGAAGGTGATTAAAAAAATACACCATCTTGTTATTCTAATAACACAATTGACTCCCATGGCAAGAAATCAGAATTACACCCTGGGGAGACTTTTGAACTATAATGAAATGAAATTAAACTCTATTCATTACTAGTGATGGAACCTACCAAAAGAGTTCTTTATTGAATTGCCTGTGATATTCCTGCTCACATACCATCCCCTCTGAATGGATAATTACAACAGCAATCATGTTTGCTTTTTCTGAGCAGGTGGGTCTTTTCCAAAAAGACTGTGCAATAAAAAAATCAGAGATATCTGGGTTGGAACACCGTTGAAAATCTGGGCAAAATCCTGTCTTCTAAAATACTGCTCTTGCCATCCTATTTCTTCAGAATGCTCATGCACATATAATCTCGTCTTCAAAATGTAATTATCTATGGTGATTCTGTGAATGTACAATGTGCTGTTGGAGAGATTCAGTCCCTACAGTTCTCTGAATAGAAAATGTATAAGGGATGAACTATCAGATCAGAATTTTGTAGATGATGAGAGCAGGTAGATGGCTGAATCATCAATAAATTATGCAAGTACTTAATTTCATTTTTCTGATAAATGATACAGAACAAAAGAAGAAACGATGTTTCAAGGATGCTGTTTAACAATATTTTTCTACAAATCTTTCAGAGTATAGGGCACAGACTGCGTGCTACTCATCTATTATTTCCATTCTCCACCAAACCTAGTGCATGCAGTAATCAAGAAATGCTTCTTGAGTCTGTTAAACAAAAAATAACTTTGAAATTATTTGGCTGGGATTCAGTGTCAAATACCAGAGATATGAACATATAGGAAGAGATCAATTATACTTCAAAAATTATTTAACATAGTTTGTATGTGGTTTTGAGAAGAATAATAAGCATGTATTTGTAATTGCTGATGCTATACTAGTGATCAGTAATATTTAAAATGATGCAATCAATGATATTCATAATTAACTCCTTAAAACTAGCTAATTGTTAATGTCGTAGATGATATTACTGGAAACTTTGGAGGTTTAAGACAGAAGGGCTTTTCACAATTTATTAATACATTTCCTTTTACTTCCTTAATTGATATTCTTAACCTTAACCCTAACTACTTTTTAGAACAATATTTCTTTTTTAGATCTCTTTCATTATGTCATTCATCTAAGAAGGCAGTTTTTTTCTTCACTAAGAAAATACTCAAATATGTTTTTCAAAAATTCATGTTTTAAATTTCATGATAAATGCAAAAGGCAATATATTGGTTTTCTACTAAGGCAGCAAAGGGTTCTGCATCCCCATGTAGGTCACGTTTGAGAACTCTAACAACTTCACATCTATCTTCTACTCACGATGCCCATCCTGTTTTCAAACTGACTTGCATCCTGAAGGCTGCTCATTACATGAAGTCTCAGGCCTCCTCTCCGACCATGTATTTGCACTGCTTCTAACACCCAGCTTTATGTATGTGGTCCTGTTTTTGGATTCATGTGTATGGTCCCCTTTTAAGATACAAACACCCTTATTAAAGTGAGGGTGATCTTAGATTTTTCAAATGTTTCGAAGCTAAGATAAAGAAAGGAAAGCAAATAAATCTATATTGTCTGCCTTGTGTAAAAGGAAACAGTCATTACTGTTATTTTTCCATTAGTTCCTGACAAATAATATTTACTTTAAAACCTAGTGGATTATTTCCAGAAATATTTCAATATTTATATATTTATTGAATCTAAGATTTTTTCCCTTAATACATTCTCTCTATTCTCTCTCTCCCTCAATCTCTCTCTCTCCCTCACAACCACACACACACACGCCTCTCTCTCCTCCCCTCATACCCACACACACTCATGCACACATACACATTCACGCACGCGCACACACACACATACACACTCTTCAGTTCTCTGGAATATATTATAAAACAATTTCAGGGCATACAATCGTCACAACTGAAGCCACAAAGATCTGAAACCCTTTCTGGCCTTCTTTGAAATACTTTTATCACTAGGACATAATAAAATTGAGGGAAAAAATCAGCCTCCTAAATTGTTGCCAAAGATTAGGTAGTCCTATCATATTTAATAGGATGGGGTTTACTTCAACTTAAAATAAAATGGCTTGTGTGATCTTGGTCTGAAACTTAGCTAATATATTATTCGCACTCCAGAAAGGAAAGCTTGCAAACAAATGAGGGACACAGTGTGTGCCTCCAAGCCACCGACAGGGTGTATCAGGGAAAAAAAAAAAATACTAGCACTTGCTAATATGAAATAAAATCTAGCTATGCCAGACAAACCCATCCCCTTTATGAATCTCTGCCTTGGAACCACATTGATTTTTAAAGAGGTTGCCTTTTACCTCAAGATATAAATTCACCTTCAACAGTCCTTCTGGGAAGTAAGTGACTATTCTGAAATTTGAACTTTGCATGATATTATATAAATTTGAAAAATGGTCATGCTGCTATTTTAAGAGAGATAAAAAGTGTATTCAGTTTATTCCAGTGGTCTCAATATAGCCTTAAAATTATAAGATATTTGTACTGAAAAGGGACTTGGATATTATCTAATTCACGCTTTTTGTAAACCTGGGGAAAAACAGAAGCCAGCAGAGAATATTTGCATTTTCTATACCCTATAAATTTTAACAGCACAGCAAAGAAAGAAATAGGATGTCTTATTTATGCACCCATTTATACTACTATGTTGATGAAGTTTTTCATTATTGTATTATGTAATTTGTAAATTCAGTTGAACAAAATTGTATTTATCTTCTACTCTCGGTCAAGTCTTTCGGAGATTAAAGCGAGGGAGCTAAACGTGCTGTGCCCTTAAGTAGCTCAGGGTCTGTTGGTGAAGGCGGGTACATTAACACTGGATGGTCAGAGAGGGCGAACAGAACTGTGCATGGTGGCATGTGGGGAACAAGAGTGAGTAACTGAGTCTACGGAGACAAAGTCAGGGAGAGTTTCACAGCGGAGGAAATGTGTAAGCAGGGTTCTGAAGAAGGAACCAGCATTTGACAAGTAATGAAGGCCAAAGGAAGGGCATTGCAGGAAAGGCTCACCGTATACACAAAGGGACATCAGCAGGAAGCTGAATGATACATTTAACAGCTACAACTGTAGCTGAGCATAATGTTGGAAGCAGAAACCACAAGTCAATAAGACTGGAGTCAAGGTCAGATTCCAAATGACCCTTTATTAAGGGTCATTAATGTTAGTGAGTGAGCCCGGAAGTCCTTGGGAGCAACTGAACAGGACTGGTGTGACTAATTTGGGTTTGAGAATATTTTTCCTACATTGTTAAAAATAATTTAAGAAAAAGACAAGAGAAATAGAAGCCACTTTTTTTTCCTAAAACTTAATTGCAAAATGAGGCAGGACCAGATGGGGTAGGATATTTAAGGTGAGAATCATAGAACCCAAGACTGATGAATGAAGGGAAGCAGAAAAATGAGATCAAGGCAGGAAATCATGAGGCTAAATTATGGACCTACTATATTTCATCTTGCTTTCCTTGTTATAATCAACTGTACATGTTAATTAATAAAGTAAAATATTCTGTGATGTAGTAATTGATACAGGATGGGTAAACTCAAGTAGGAAAATCCAAACTGCTTAAGTATTCATGAGGCCTAAGATAGCACTAAACTATTTTTCTCTGGGCTTCATGCTGGTCTGTGGCTTTTGAGAGAGGCTGGTCTTGCAGGACAGGATCCAACCAGGAGTCAGAACATTTGTCAACCTTACTGCAATCTGCTGGTATGATCACAGTGACTCATCTCCTCAGAAGACAGTGCCTGACTTCCTTCTGTGCCTCCTTCACCCAAAGAACTTAATTAACTCTTTTGTAGCACAGTCATGACTAATGCTTGCAGCTGGTAACTTAAGCATAACCCTGATATTTTTAGTTGTTTTGTTCCCAAAATAAGTCTCTTTATCTAGCTGATTTTTATATCAAAATCAAGCCTGGTGTTTTTGTACAGAATTCCTGCTCCTGTTACTTGGGCAAAAATCAGAATATTACTAGCGTCGTACCATGTGAAATTGTTGAGCAGACCCTCTTCCTCCAACATCTACCACTGAGAATACATTACATTACCAGAGGGAGAATCTAATTAAAATCGAAGTTACATTTTAGGAAGTAGAAAAAAATCATTGTTCTTGAGGTGCTTTGTCTTCTTTAAGTCCAACCAGTGGAAGGGAAAAAGTCACCACAAGGATGACAACAGAGACCTGTGTGATAAAGCTGGTGGCAGTGGTGAGAATCATCACCAAACATCTACCTCTTTAGCGAAAAATATATGCCATTGTTGGCACAACTCCATGAGCTGAGTACCCTTATGCTGGTTTTGCAAATAAGCAACTTGAAGCTCAGGGGAAGTTAACAATGTGCTCAGATCAGCCAGCTAGAAATTCAGTCTGATTCCAAAGCCTGTGTGTTTGTTTCTTTTTTTTTTCCTTTTACCCCACATTGCATTTCCAAATGTCACTCACCTATTAATATTAGCTTTATACACACACACACACACACACACACACACACACTAACATACTCACTATCATTCACCTGTTCCACACTTAACAAGCATGGCAGCTCGGTACCCAACCCCTACCAAGCTCTTGAAAATATAAAGACAACTTTGATAAGTAATATGCAGTCTAGTAGATCGATTCATGTAAATAAATGATGGAAATACAATTAAGTATAATAATTACAACAATAGCCTTGATAATCACAATTATTATGACTAATTTTAATTGAGCACTTACATGGTGCCAGGCACTACTTCAGGTTCTTTATGTGTGAACTCATTTAATCCACAAAACAGCCCTGTGAAATAAGCATTGTTATTTTCCATGTTTGACAGGTAGGGAAACTGAAGCACAAAGAACATAAGAAAATCATTGTGAAAGCGTCAGCACAAAGGAAGCATAATTTTAATCCTCTCAACAAACATTTACAGCATGTCTACTGTGTGGCAAACATTGCTTGACAATTAGTAAAGGCTTCACAATGAATAAAGCATATGGGATGATGCTTAAAGGATCACGTTTCATTTAATGAATAGGATGAAGCAGAAAAGGGCATGCAAAGCCACGAGGATAGCACCACAAATACACAAACAGCATTGCACAACTAACAACTGCACACAATCAGGTCAGTCTATCACACTAGCTTCCAACCTCCACGGCTTTGCAAGCTTCCCAGAATCCTATTTCCCTTGGTCAGGCTTTCTCTCAAGTGTCATTTCATTCTTTCCCCTCATCTTGAAATCTCCAAATCCCCCACTGTCTTCTCACTCTTAGTATCTAATTTTGCTTTCCATGTCACAGGAGCTAAGTTATTGTTTGTAACCACCTAATATTCCTGCAAATAAACAGGGTAAGGTTATTGTATAAAATACTCACTTCCAGATATTCCTTACTACTGTGTTATTTACGCTATACACTGGTATTTTTTATATAAATCGCGTAACATAATGAACCATTGTATAATTATGTGCGTCCTACGTTTTTCAAAGGTCCCATGCTAGATAAACATGATGAACCTAGGAATCATGGGTTGAGTAAATGTTTTTAAAAATATTGCATTTATTTATTTTACAGAGAGAGAGAGAGCATGAGCAGAGAGAGAGGGGCAGGGGGAGAGGAAAAGAGAGAATCTCAAGCAGACTCCCCACTGAGCACAGAGCCCAACATGGGGCTTGATCTCATGACCCTGAGATCATGACCTGAGCCAAAATCAAGCCCAATGCTTAACAAACTGAGCCACCCAGACACCCCAATATTTTTATTTGTTTTTTAAAGAAGAGCTTTGTTATATATACAAGAACAAACAAATTCAAAACAAAAGGTTAGAGGATTAACAATTTTACCAGTCTGGTACAGCCATCTATGTCTGCAGAGAAGCCAAACAAGGAGCTGACCAACTGATGGGTGTTCCCCACTACAGAGCACACAGGATTCAAGCACTTGTGGCAAGTAAAGAGAGTCAAGCCACTGGGCCAAGGAATAGTCTGACTCTCCCAGAGATGAGACCAACATTTGCATCTGCCTTGAATTGATCCCTACAAGAATGATTTTAAGGTCCTGTCACACACAAAAAAAGATTGTCTCAAACAGTTTCTTTCATGACATTCTCTTTCTGCATTCAAAGTACACACATGCCAATACAGACCCATCTGAGAAAGGTTCTCTCTTCCTAAATCTAACCAAAAAAGGGAGGAAAAAGCCATACATATAGTATTCCCTGTTTCAGCCACTGCATCCTCATAAATGGCTCCTGCAATTTTAGTGACTGGATGTCATCATTACAAATTTAATTAGCCTCACACAGGGCAGGAAAAAGTGCTGAGAAATCTAAGTCTTGGGTGTTTTTCCCCCCAATTATAGGCTTTAAACCTACAACCCTAACTGCATCTTTGCTTATCTTTTGCTCTATTACAATGAAAGAAATCCCTCTCCTCCTTTAAGGTCAATCTTTCCTCCTTTGTGCAGAAGTTGTCCCATCCAGCATCCTGAGAGAGCTAACACTAAAGACACTTCTTTCTCTATCTTCCAAATATTCCTTCTCTTTTAGTTTCTTTCCTCCAGCATTTAGACATGTTAATTCTATCATCAGCTTACTAGCAAAGAGTGATCTGCTTTTTATGTAAGTCAGTGGACACGTTTCAGTCAATGCTTTCTTTACCTTATTTGATCTTTTGCTCTTTGAAAATCTGTCCCATGGATTTTGTTGATCTCTCATTACCCTCTTCCTGCCTTTACAGTCACCCTTTCTTTATTTGTGAACTCTTTACTCGTTACTGATGCCTAAGTATTAATATTTCAGATGGTATGATCCTGTAGGTAGGAATAGAATATCCTGCTAAGATACAGATTAGAATAAATGAATACAGTAAAGTTTCAGGATACAAAATTGTGTTTCTATAAACAATGAACTATCTGAAAAAGAAATTAAGAAAACAGTCCCATTTACAATAATAATATCAAAAAAATATTATGCTTAGGAATAAACATAACCAAGGAGGTAAAACACAGGTACACTGAAAACTACAAATTACTGATGAAAGAAATTAAAGAAGGCACCAACAAATGGAAAAGCATCTCCTATTCATGCATGGGAAGACAAATTCTTTTTTTTTTTTTTTTTAAATATTTTATTTATTTTATTCGACAGAGATAGAGACAGCCAGTGAGAGAGGGAGCACAAGCAGGGGGAGTGGGAGAGGAAGAAGCAGGCTCATAGCAGAAGAGCCCGACATGGGGCTCGATCCCATAACGCCGGGATCACGCCCTGAGCCGAAGGCAGACGCTTAACCGCTGTGCCACCCAGGCGCCCCAGGAAGACAAATTCTTAAAACGTCCATACTATCCAAAGTGATATGCAGGTTCAATCCATCCAATCAAAATCCCAATGACATTGTTCACAGAAATAGCTAAAGCAATCCTAAAATTCATATGGAACCACAAAAGACCCTGAATAACCAATGAAATTTTAAGAAAGAAAAACAAAGCTGGAGGCATTAAGCTTCATGATTTCAAAATATATTGCAAGGCAATAGTAATGAAAACAGTACTGTATTGGCATAAAAAGATATATAGATGAATGGGACAGAATAGACAGCCCAAAAATAAACCCATGCTTACATAGTAAACTGATCTGTCACAGTCAAAAGTGTGAAGAATACACAATGGGAAAAGTCTCTTCAAGAAATGGTACTGGGGTGGGGGGCGGGGTGCAGGGGGCACCCAGCTGGCTCAGTTGGAAGAGCATGCGACTCTTGATCTTGGCGTCATGAGTTCAAGCCCCATGTAGGGTGTAGAGATTACTTTAATAAATGAAACTTAAAAAAAAAAAAAAAAGAAATGGTGCTGGGAAAACTAGATATCCATTGGCAAAAGAAAAAAAAAAAGAAATTTGACTTTTATCCTACACCATACATAAAAATAAATACAAAATGGATCAACAATTTAAATTTAAGACCTGGAATTATAAAACTCTTACAAAACACAGATTAAAGTCATTACGACATCCAACTTGGCAACAACTTTTCTTGGATAGGACATCAAAAGTCCAAACAACAAAAGTCAAATTAGACAAATGGGACCCTATCGAGATGAAAAGTTTCTTCCCAGCAATGGAAATAATCAACAGAGTGAAAAGATGATAGAAAGAATGGGGGAAAAATATTTGTAAACCATATATCTGATAATTAATAGTAAAAAATATACACAGAACTCCAACAACTTAATAGCAAAAAAACAAATAACCTGACTTTAAAATGGGCCCAGGACTTTAATAGACGTTGCTCCAAAAAAAGATATACAAACGGCCAAAAGGTACAAGAAAGCTTGTTCAGAATCACTAATCTCAGGGAAATGCAAACCAAAGCCACAATGAGTTATCACCTCACACAGTCTGGATGGCATTACAACAACAACAACAATAACCATGCACACACAGAAAACAGAAAGTAAAACATGTTGACCAAGATGTGGAGAAGCCAGAACCCTTCTATTGGTGGGAATGCACACTACACAGCCTCAACAAAAAACAGCATGGAGATTCATCAAAAAATTAAAAATAGAACTACCATAAGATTTAGTAACCCTGCTTCTAGGTACACAGCCAAAAGAATTTAAATTAGGATCTCGAAGAAATACCTGCCCTTCCATGCTCATTGTACATTATTCATAATAGCCAAGATATGGAAACAATCTAAATGTCTATCAACAGATGAAAGAAGAAAATAGGGTATATACATGATTGCTTGTGAAGGATAAAAAAATAATGGAGTTTCATTTTGATAAACAGTGAGGAAAGAGCAATCAATATCATTTCAACCTTCTAACAGTAGCTTGAAATTGCTCCACGAGAGAATACATATAATTAAAAAAAAAAGTGTCTTACTAAAGACACATTTATGTGAATCAACTCAGTGCAGCTTGATTTTAAATATAATGCATTAAAGAAAATTATATTTAATTCTGGAACAGTCCCCCATATATGGTATCTTGAAAATCCAAAGAATAGCACGTGTACGTATAGTATAATGTAAACTAGTAGAGTTTGTTTTAACTGCTTTGTAGCCTGTCGGTTTCCAAGGTAGATAATAGTGTCATAGCAAATAACCAAGCTAAGAGCTCAAACTATAACATGCTTAATTTACATTTAGATTTTAACTAATTATAGATAACCAGGCCTATGCCACTCAGTGAGTACAGCATTCACCCACTTAAATTCCCTTTAAAAGCAAAAAGTTGCCATGATTGAGTTGACTTTGCATGTTTAAAACTTCTCTCGAGTCTAGTAATTTAAACGCAATTTATGAGTACTTAAGAGTCAATAAAAAGGTTTAAGACTAATCATTAGATCACTTTTTCAAATTGTAGAGTAAGCACTGAGAAAAAAATTGAAAAGAGTTGAGAAGCAGTTAAGTGGGCAAATCACATACTATTACAGTGGGTTGTGTGACTACCTCAAGAGGCACAGTGTAACTTGCTACTTGAAAGCTTTCATCTCTAACCATTCCCTACAGGCTGGAAATGGGGACTGTATGTTTCTGTTCAGATACACTTCTTAATTGGTAGGGTTAACAAAGGTATATACTTTATGGCCTGTTAGCATTAATCACCAAAGCACTTTGGTGGTGGATAGCAATACCTGCGTATGGTACAGAGATTTGAAATAACACCCCCCCCCCCAAATAGCCCCCAAGATAACCTCAGAACCTGAGTCCTCCCACCACCAAGCCTTTAGGGCTTTCTTTGAAAGAGAACTCCAAAAGGACCTTGCAGGGCAGAGACAAAAAAAAAAAAAAAAGAAAGAAAGAAAGAAAGAAAAGAAAACCGCAAAGATTAGTGGATATTTGAAGATTCAAGCTAAAGCAAACGTAATGTTTTCATAATCCTGCCTAGGGCCACACAACTGGTTCTTAGTGCTTGTCAGGATGTTCCAATTCTCTCAAACATTTCTTTGGGACTGGTTTTTTATTTGTGTTATAAGAAGCAGTAACAATTTCAGATGTCACTCAGTACGTTTCCGTTTCTTTTCCCAAGGTTGATAATAACTGGGATGCATGAAAGGCTATGCTAACAACTGACTTGAAGAGGTACTAACATGGCATATTTGAATCAGAAACTGGCAAGAAATTTCAGTTAGCATGAGTTAATGTGGGGGGAATAAACATTGTACCTTTCACCTAATTCCAGTTGGCCATGTGGTCATCCTCCAAGCTGCTATTAAAGGGATGGCACCAGGCTCCTTCCTTGTGCTCTTATACACTCAAACTTATCTCTGAATTCCTGCTGTGAACTTGATGGGAAGATTAGTTTGGAGAGGAAAACAAGGAAGGAGATAGAGTAGGGTAGAATAGGATGAGTCCTTTTCCTAGTCTACCTGTTATTTTGGGTTTTCTTTGTTTCCTCTAGTCTGGGGTAATTATGACTGAGACAGAAAAGTAGCTCTGAAGATATTTCCCATATTAACATATTAATATTAACACATGAGAATCTTTAATATCATGACATCTAACTGGAATTAGGGGGAGTTTATGGCTGCTTAGATCATACAACTGTGTAGAAAGCATTCTCAGTCAGGACTTCCAGACCAGGACTGGACACTCTGCCTGGAAAAAAGATACTCCTAGACACTCTCAAAGAGGGAGACTTCTGTGAGAAGATCCTGGGAACTGCAAAAAGGCTAACACCTTTCTCAGTGAGTCGCAGAAAAGAGGTGTCACAGAGCCTCCTAAGGGCTGTGCCACTGGTTATAAATGAACAGCCAAAGCTGTGTGAAGGTAGTGATTGTCCAATCATTGGAACGACAGAGCCCTAATGACAGTCACATTTTTAGCTCAAGGTGTCAAACAAGTATCATTTGCATGCATCATGATACGTAAAAGGAAGAGAAGCCCTAAGTTAGTGGGCCGAATTGTTGGTTCAGTAAGGAGATGCTATCAAAGTCTGCAATAATAAATTGGCAAGAGCGAAGCAATGAAACATAATCCTCTCCTAAATATTAGCCTGAAAAATAAAAGGCCATTTAATATTATAAATAAGAATATGGGGTAAACTCCACCAAGAAAAGAAATCATGTCTGCTTTCTTTCAACCACAAATAAATGGTTATTCATAGTCTAGTTTTATGGGGTCTAAGTTACATCTCATCTATTCAACAGGATATTATTAGTCATGAGAGCTCTGCAAAATCACAGCTGCTTGGCAAGAAGTCCTACTATTTTAATGTAAAATGTGAAGCATCTACAGGCAGAGTCATGGGGTGTGAGAAGACATACGGTGAGGGTCAAAGTGCAGCTCCAAACACCTTCCACTTGGCAGGATGCTGCCCACAGTTTGGCAGTTAAGAATCCTATGGCAACTTGGTTTTCTTACAATTTATTCTCAGTCTAAAACTTCCTATTCCACGGGGGAAAAGAAAGTGACAGGAGAAAGGAGGCAAGAATGATGCCATACCATAGCCGAGGGAACCCTGTGTACATGAGCTGAGGTCTGAAAAGAAGGTGCGGCTAAAGTGGGAATCAAAAATGGTCAGACAAGAGATTTCATGGAAAAGCACTGCACAGGACATTACCTTTCCATGGATTTCCTGTGTATTTTTCATGCAAATCTATGTGAATCTTGCATGTTTTTGGTATGAACAAACAGATTTGTCTTTATCTAGTGAACTGGGAAGTGTCTGAGACTAGGGTGGATTGCATGCCTTATAGGAAATTATTAAATTTTGGTAAACTGTTCAAGTACATTGAAATGGTTCATAAAGGGACACCTGGGTGGCTCAGTCGTTAAACATCTGCCTCCGGCTCAGGGAGTGATCCCAGGATCCTGGGATGGAGCCCTGCATCGGGGTCCCTGCTTCCCTGGGAGTCTGCTTCTTCCTCTCCCACTCCCCCTGCTTGTGTTCCCTCTCTCGCTGGCTCTCTGTCAAATAAATAAGTAAAATAATCTTAAAAAAAAAGAAATGGTTCATAAAGATGAATTAATCGATGTAAAGACCAAAATGCCATTTTCAAATAAGTTTTGTTCAGCTGAACTTCATGAATGATATTATTTTATATCTGCATCCTCAATAAAGCAGGTTTTTCAAGGTATCTTACTCTGAGGTGGAGGAAGCGGAGTCTGTTCCTGTCAAGACGTACTGACCATCGTGTTCAGGGAGGGAAGACATCTATGATCTTATCACGTTTTCTCACAAGGGACTTAAACACAAGGCTTGAGTTTCTTCAGTTGTGTATTTGGACAAATTGAGCCAATCAAGCTCGCTAGTGAGAAAAAAATGATAGGACAGACTCATACTACAGTGTTCAGTGTTGAGAGTGCACTGGAAATGGTGTCTACAGTGGCCACCACTCACCTACCCAAATATTCAAGACAAGGTGGTAAAATCGGCACAGGAGTTCCACTAAATGAAGGAACAAATATTCCTATCAAATTATCATAGAGCTTTGTTTTGTAATATATATTTAGTATTTATGGACTTGGAAGTGAGACATGCGGATAAAGCTAACTTCCCTCAATGTCATTGATGACAAAACTCTGGGGAAGTCAATTCTTTGAGTGTGTATGTTTACTTACCTGTCTAGTTATTTTTTCTCTTAGAATATGTGAGATATGTCTTAGTATTTACAAGGATTAAGGTGGGTTATTATTTAAAATACTAGGTTCCCCTTCTAATTTCTTTCTCGAACTACTGCTTTCTTCTTCATTTTGTCTTGCTTTACCTACCCATGGTACCCTAGGTTCTTTGTCACTGACAAGCAGAACAACAACAAAAACAACAACAACAACAACAAAATGAATGTTAACAAGAGTTAAGTATTTCTTTGGTATCTTGCCCTTATCCAAGAATTAAGAATGCAACCTATAAGCTTCCTTCCGAAAAAGAAGCTCCTGATGCAGCCATCTTCCCTTGAGTAAAGTCTAGAAAACACCGACTCAAAGATCTGTGTGCCCTTCACTACTCTTTCTGTATAGAAGTAAGCAGACCTATTTAAATTAGATTTTCATAAACAACTTGCAATTTCTGGAGAAAATAAAACAAAACAACAACCATCTAAAATGTGACCTGACGATTAAGAGTCTCAGATATTCCTATTTGAGTACGGAAGGAAATGTACTTTCTACATCAGTGGGGCCCTCGTATGCACAGATGTTAGCTGTCCACAATCATGCAAAAATCAAAGATAACACGGCAGATTCAGTGCTTCGTTTTCAAGCATACTATTCACCAGAGATTTTTTTTATAGTGAGTACTAGCTTTCTAATTCCCACATGTTTCTTCTCTCTTAATTGCTCTCAGGAGCATGACTAATTTAAAATTACATTTCTCTGATAAAATCTTATTACTCCCAGGGCAAAATACTAAAATAACTGTATTTTTAGTTTATCAAAAATTTGTGCAATAATAAATTATTTCTCTACAACAGAACATCCTGGACTTTTCCTGTGCAGAACCATAGCAATCAAAATCTAACATTTTATAGAAGAAACATGTTCCAAAGTGGAATTTAAAAAGCTCTAAATTTTACATGACCTTTCCACAGTCTTAGACTCTAGTTTGAAACACATAATAATTTTAGCTCCCTAATGGTGGACAAGAAATGTAGCTCTTAAAAGAGAGAGCTTTATAGGATATAACTCTTCACAGCAGAGATAACTGCTTTGTTGTGGGTGGAAAAATAAAGCAAGTAGGGGCGCCTGGGTGGCACAGTGGTTAGGCGTCTGCCTTCGGCTCAGGGCGTGATCCCGGCGTTATGGGATCGAGCCCCACGTCAGGCTCCTCTGCTGTGAGCCTGCAGGAGCATAGTGAGAAAACCCTATTACATGTTTTTGTGGAGACTATATTTTCAGAAAGCAAGTATTTTCCAGTCAATGTAGAAGTTTTTCAAGCCATCAAATCTTTAACTCTAAGAACTCTTTTGTCCCCCTCAGGAATTTTTCTGCTGCCTGAATATTACAAAAAGAGAGAGACAGAGAATCCCCATACCAAGGAAGAATTAGTAACTAACAGCTTTGTCTAAACATTTAAATATGGGTTTACATTTTTTTGCAGGGACTATCGTTCTGATGACTAAGCAGTTGATTAGTACTATAACTGAAACATTGAATGTGAATTTAGGCAACACAATTTCCCGTCCTATTTGTTAAAAGCTATATAACCTTGAGCAATGCCCCTTGACCTCTCTGAGCTTCAGTCATGAGATTCAATTAGAAACTAATTTGGTTCAGGTGGCCTATAATCTAGTTGAAAAGTAAAACATTTATACACAGAAAATAAATTAAAAGCAATAAATATAATCCTAATCTAAGGATTTGGTGATGAAGTTGAGAATTTGAGAAATGAAACTCAGTAACATTGTGTATGGGAAATTAAATGAAATCTTTCTTCCCATGAGATTTGGAAGAATGTGTTAACATTGCTTGAAACTAGATTGACCCAAAAGGAATTCCCCATTTGTGAAGAGATATAGTGTTTTTGGTTTGAGATTTATTAAGTTTGCCATGAGAAAATGTTTACCTTGTGAACAACTGGAATTCCATGTCTGGAATTTGAGAGGTTCAGCATGGAGACAAATTTTTGGTTCAAGAGTTGGAACAATGAAATTGAGTATGGCTTATATTTAAAGAATAATCAAGAATCAAGAGTAAAGGCTTTAAGATAAATGCCATATTAACTAGACAAAGGGAGTGGTAAAGAGAAGGCAGAAAACCAGGAAAGCGCTCTCTGTCCTTCAGACGTAGGAAAGAAAACCGAAAACCAAAATGCCAATACTGTAGGAGTTGGGAAAAAATTTTGACATTAAAGGACAATGTCTGAAAAGGAATTCAAGTAACACAGCAAACCTTTTAAAGAGGAACCTCACACTGCCGACTTATTTAATAATAAACGAGTATCTTGTAGAAGCAGCAGGATGGGTTCTCATAATCCAGGAGTTCCGCAGATAAATGAAGGGGGAAAAAATCTTCGGAGTGAGAAATGTAGCTGAACTAAGTAAGAATGGGCAATGTGAGAGAAACTTGACCAGGTTCAAAGGTAAAAAGGAAAGTGTCTTTGGGAGAGGAAGAGTGAAAATACTTAAGAATGAGATGTTAAACCTGGGACATACTCAATGAGGCGGGAATGGAAAAACAGAGGGGTTTACTTGAAAGAGAAAAAAAATCTTTTCCTCTTAGGCAGCGTAGAATTCTGTGAGGAGCGTTCTGAGGGCACGATGGGAATACAAGAGAGAAATCAAACCCGTTGGTCCCAGTATTTCTCCTCATGTAGAGGATAAGGTCTTCGGGTACAGGTGAGACTGTGGTCAGCAGGAGAGAATGGAAGCTAATGAGACTCAAATCCACCCTTCAGCTGTTTAGGCTCTGCTGGAATCAATGAATGATTAAGACAAAAACAATGTATGAGCATCAGTGAAGACCTGGTGAGAAATGCATGCCAATAATCTGTGTTTTTCAGGTCAACACAGCTCTTTGTTCTTCTCAGGATTCATTGAGGCTCACTAGCATGAACATATACACTCTGTTGCTTGCAGAATGGCTAGCATACTGTATTTTGTCCCTTTTGAGCTCCCATAGATTGATTTCATACTGATTTAGGGGTGGGCTTTCAAGATCCGTTTTTGCCAAAATAAAGAATTATATATACATAAAATAATTAAATGTATAAAAACACCATGGTTCATTCTTTGTATTTTTTTTTAATTTTAGAGACTGGGCATTTGATGTAGTACATGCAATCAGGAAAGATTACCTAAGATGTGTAATTTAGCAAAAGAGATCACTGGGTATCATTTTAGTGGAGTGGTAAAAGTTGTCTAGTTTATTTTCTGGGGGTTATCTCATTCAATAGGGATGAGTACCTTTAATTCATTTTCTTTTTAGATTTATTTATTGATTTGAGAGAGAGAGGGTGTGTGTTTGGGGGGGGCAGGGGAGGAGAGAGAGAGAATCTTTAGGCAGACTCCTCACTAAGCACGAGTCCCATCCAGGGGCTCGATCTCAAGACCAATGAGACCACAACCTGAGCCGAAATGAAGAGTCCCACACTTAACCGACTGAGCCATCCAGGTGCCCCTGGTTCATTTTCTATTAACTAGACTATTAGAGAAGTTGAAGTTAACTTGTACGGCGCTGATTGTCATGTAAATAATTCTTGTCCATAAAAATGCAAATATATTTCATCTGATAAATTGATTTCCTGGTTCTAGAAAACATAACATTTTATTGCTTTATAGCTTATTAATTAGTTTTACGTTTATTAGCAGACTTATTTTAGCATTTCCTATTACTCATATCCTTTAACTTTCTCCTTTGAGTTAACATCTTACTGAGTCATTAATTTATTTGCTCCTATCAGCCACATTTTCTAAATATTAAAATGCTTTAAAATATTTAAAAATTGCAGAGATATCTATTATATATTATACATATATATCATACATACATATAATTGTATCATGGATAGCTTTTATGGAGGAGCTCAGGTGACCTGCATGGCTTGAAGTCTCATGAAAATGTTCCTCCTTTCATAGTTGATGCTAACAGTACTTGCCAGTCATAGAAGGGTTTATTAAAACTGAGGCCTCTTATCTCACTTTTCTTTCATACAAGACGTACAGATATTGAAAGTAATTATTTGGAAACTTTGATATGGTCATGGCATTCACCCTCATATAATTTTATTATATTGTTTTTAAATAAAATAATTGGTTATAATGTTTATAAAAACTAATTGATTTTTGTCATATTTTTCAAAGTATCATTTCATACAAGACTGAAAATCGGATGAACAAAATACTGGTCCTTCACAGTGTTGGAGATGAATGAGGTTTCAACCTGATTTATCTTATATAAAGTTTCCATATATTCTTCTGGACAACTTTTTATGTGTGACTGGATAAAATATAGGGTGTTTTAGGAATGAACTGTATGATTGTCCCATCAATGATAAAAGGTAACATACTGCAGTTATATCTCAAATATAAGGAATTAAGCAAAAGAGAACTACTGGTTCAGTAGATGAAAAAAGAAGAGAAGAAAGAAATGGAGACCTATCTGGACTATAATCTGGGAGATTAGGAAAAGACCATATAGTAACAAAAATCATTATTTTATCTAGAACCAAGTGCTCCTGCCTTGAGCCACCCTTAAATCCAAAGGATTTGTTGCCAAATTCTAGCACTGTCTGTTCTACAATGACATGATATATATGTTCTTATAAAATCGTCTGTTTTCAAAACCCTAAGTACAAAACTAGTTATTTTATGACTGAAAACAACCCAAGATTGTTCATTGTTGTTCCCTTCCCCTATCCTGCCAAAGAGAATATCTAGTCCAATTTTCTTTTTCCTTCCTTAAATTAAAGACGACGAATTATGCCTGTGGAGAACTGCCAGGTACGTTTACATAATAAAGAATCTGGGGCAGAAAAAAATAAAAACCAAAAACAAAAACTCAGAGCTGATGGAGCAAGTTTCTGAGGAGTCTTAGGTCTGCAGTGTTGGAAGAAGAATTGTATTAGCGTTGTGTCTGGAAACACTTCACTCTTTTTTAAGACACGTAAGTAAAGATTTTGACCTATTTGATACAACCTGATTTTTAGATTCTATTCCTTTGGTCACAGTGCTTTCAGATTGAACCGATGGCTCTAGGATTTATAAGAGTAGTTTTCATATAAGGATCTGCAATAACTAAGTAAATTTTCTTCAAACATGAAGTCTCCCTAATGAACGGTTTTATTTATTAAACCTTGAGTATTTTGTTAATGTTACCTGAGAATAATAAATTGGCTCATCAAAGTTAATGGCAATAATTTATTTGCACTTCAATCTCTACTTTCAGAAGCATTTCTGTCACCTTTGACTTTGACTTTGGAATTTTGCTCACAGCAGAGTTCATAACTATCAGAAGAACAGAAACAAAATCTGTGATGTACACTATAAAGCCTCAGTGTACCTTGTCACTCAGCGCTCTGCACACAGGCAGTGGGAGTCCCCAGAAAGCCAATAATCATCTAAAATGATTTACTTTTTAAATTTACATTGAGCTCTACAATATTTGACACTAGGAGAAATGCTTAGTTTTAGAAAATGTTTTGTGATAAAAAAAAAAATGCTGCCTTGGAATGGAGTCTGGCCAGAAGGGTTACTAAGAAGAGATGAAGTTGAAAATAATGTTAAGAAAGGCCTGAATGCCACTCAGGAGGGTATTTCCATAAACCAGACATGAGAGGTAAAGATCTCCATGAGAATCGCGTTCCTGTGAATGGGCTGGAAGGGAAAGTTTTTAGAAATCTCATGGTAAAGAATAGCAAGTAACTGAGGATTACAATGAAAATCTAGAAAAAAAAATTAAGAAATGCAAATATTATAGCCTGAAAAATGAGGGAAATGGCGGCTCACTGAGAGACATTTTTTGTTTAAATCAGAAGACTCTTGTTGCAAATTTCCTTTTTGGTATTCCATACCTAAAAATCTAAAAGGAGGGAACACTATAAAATTATGCAGCACTTTTTTTTAATAGAAATGACTTATAATTTCGGGTCCAAATTTTAAAAGAGCAAATAATAGAACCACTAAAAATATTCACTACTGCATAAAGCAGCAAAATTGACTGAACAATAGTAGTAGTCATGGTTACCTGCATGCCATCACCACACTATGATTATACAATTCATTTCTATGGATAACACAATTATAGTCTAACATAATACAAAATAATCTTGCAACAAAGGTACAAAAAAAAAAAAAGAAAGAAACCCACAGAAACTATTTAAATCAACAAGGCCCACAGCTTCTTAATATAAACTTGCATTCCCTGTGTGAGTGATTCAACTGTTCTATATGCATCCCCTTAATTTTATGATCACACTTCATATAAATAATGACTAAATTATTCATGGGACCCCAAGGTAGAAAAAAATATTTTTCTGAAAGGATATTACCAAATTCAGAAGAAAAACAAAAAAATTCACCCTTTCCTAAATAGGTCAGTGTTATAACACCAACTGTTTTCATTAATGATGGTTAAGTGTTATTTATAGATCATTTAATTTTTATTGATTTGCTTTTTCTAATACATTTTAAAATCTCTAAACATTTACCAATGCCAAGTCCACAAATCCTTGCCTGCCATGAAAATAAATTTTGACTTGTTTTAATGTCCTTTATTTTAGGTGATTCAGTACTGCCTTTTTATATTGTGAGGTTCCTCTCATTGTGTTAGTTACTTGACAAGCTGAACATATAAATTTCTGCACAACAGCAACACAGAATTGCTCCTCCTGAGACTATGGGATTCACAGTAGTCAGAGTGGACTCTCCTACATGTTTAAACATAATTGATATAATCAAATTGGCACCATAAAGAGATGGGTTTTCATCTACATGATTCATATCGTGGCTATGAAAACAGAACACTATTTATAAGGTGAATAATTGCACTGAATTTGTGAAGCTTAATATAAGAGGCAGCATGAGGTACTCAATAGAGCCCTGGGCTTTGAATTTGAAAATTGAGATTCCATTCTGAGTCTGACACCCATTTGACTTCAGGCAAGTCACTTAACTTATTTGAGCCTAGTTTCTTCATCAGTAAATCGAGGAGTTGATGCTAAATGACTCCTTCTGGCACTACAACATTATGATTGAATGGAATTCTGACTACTAGTTAATAGCTCTTTGGTTTCTAGGCATTGCCTGTAAAAGTTTTGTGACTATCTTCTCTCTGCCAATTTGTCTCAGCTCTCGCATGCATCGGGCAAGTTTCAGATCACAAATTATCCCACTGAGCATTGTGAACCTGGCGAAGTGCAGCATTCTCTTCCAAAATATCTGGACGGTGTCCAGCAAAGCAACTAAAGGTATTGTTTGGGCTTTCCAAAATCAAACATGCGGGCTTAGTCTACAGTGACTTAATCCCATCTTCCACCATAGCTCTCTCACCTTTGGAGAATTCTGTGACATTGCTACTTCCTAAAGAAGCTAATGAACTTCTGATTCAAACATATATACCTTTCCGTGCTTTTTAGAGTTCAGGAAAACGTTCCAGATAGGAAACAAGTTATCTATCTGCAAATGAAATTGAGATGCGTCTGCTTCCCATAACCCTGGCCTCTGAAAATTGGTAAGGAGTTGGAAAACAGTGCATGATAGCCATGTGAAAGCAACTTTCATCGGTGACCACACGCAAAAACCACTTCGGATGGCCACGGCAGAACCCTTCAGAGTTATGCTGAATTCCCGTTCCAGAAGCAAGCTGACTTCTGCACCAGCATGGATTCAAGCTGTGGCTCTGGAAAGCAGTTTGGTCAGCTGATTTTTAACCTCTACCTTTTTGAGTGACCTCTACCTTTTTTATTATGTTGTTCACAGTAAGACATTTGGCTTCCCCCCTTTTTTCCCCTCAGCCAAATGTTTATTATTCAGAGAGCTCGCTTGAAGATATCTTTTAACATGAGATGAAAAGGCTAGAACTGAGTCAATCCACGTTAAGAACATGATACTTGAAGGTAAATAACCCTGGATTCCAGCCCCTTCTCTAGTGGGTTATAAAAAGGGACTTCATCTTTGGTATTATCACTTTTCTCATCTACAGAGTGTCTCCACAAAAACTGTAGCTACTCTATCGATTTCTATTATAACCTAATGAGATAATTCACAACACACGTAAAGTGCTTAACATAGGACCTGAGCATCGTACGTTCTCAATAATAAAGTAAGAGAAATGCAAACACATTACTGAAGAAAATTTGAGTTACTTTAGATGTTGTGTATGAATTTCTGAAGATTTGTAAAGTTGTTCACTGTGAAGCTCATGAAATCTTCCTATTTTTGCTTTATAGCTTAACTAAGTAAGCACCAAACTCAAACATCACGACCCTATCTATACAATCACATTCAAAAATCTAGTATATGTGAGTGGCTTAAAAGCACTTTAAATTTAAATATATGATTAAATTTGTACGTTTCCAAATGCTAGTTCGAATTCAGAGAATTTGGCTANTTTGTACGTTTCCAAATGCTAGTTCGAATTCAGAGAATTTGGCTATTGTGCCCAGTGATATAGCAACCTCCTTATCTACAGCAAGACAGTTTGTAACAGTACTTTTGGTTAAAAAGCTTTCATCTTCAGGGCACCTGGGTGGCTCAGTCAGTTAAGCATCTGACTTCGGCTCAGGTCGTGATCCTAGTGCACTGGGATTGAGCCCTGCATTGGGAGTCTGCTTCTCCCTCTCCCTCTGCCTGCTGCTACCTCTGCTTGTGCTCTCTGTCAAATAAATAAATAAAATCTTAAAAAACANGGATTGAGCCCTGCATTGGGAGTCTGCTTCTCCCTCTCCCTCTGCCTGCTGCTACCTCTGCTTGTGCTCTCTCTCTGTCAAATAAATAAATAAAATCTTAAAAAACAAAAAAAAAATCCAACCAAACAAACAAGCTTTCATTGTCTCTTCAAAAGAAATTGCTTGTTTCTGAACTGCCACTACTTCATGTCAGTGTAGTTACAGTCTCCTGACATTTTATGGCACACCCTGCTAATCTTTCCTGAAATTAGCTGGCAAATGGAATTCACAAGAGTAGCAATGTGTCTTCTGGGACATCATGTGTGTTGTACCATTATGTGAAGACACTTGTGAGAACCTACAGAATCCAAGGGAAGAGAAGTGACTTGCCCAAGGCCACAGTGGGCTCTGCTAGAACTGAGATCATCTGGGTCTTGGACCAGCCATCCTTCCCATCACATCAGCCTTTTGCTGCACCCCTCACACTTAGTGGGAAGTGGAAAATGATGCATCCTTGCAGAGTATGGAGTCGTAATGATGTTCCCTTTCCATCTCATCTAAATGAGCCTAGGCAGAGCAGAGAAGTAAGCAATTATCCCCTTTCTTTTCTACCTCGAGATTCTCTAGAATGTATGAGGTTCTGTTAGAAGGACATGTCTCTCCTGTTCCCCTCCCTTCCCAGGACTATTGTAGGGTTAGATTGAAGCAGTTAACTCAATTCACAGAAACGGTCTTCAGAGGACCAGAAGAGACCAGAATTGGCCATAGAATCCTGCAAAGTCCTCCAGGAGCAAGTATCTATGGAGTCTTGCTTTCCACTTACTCATGTTCCACTCACTCAGTTACTGTGTTAGCAACAGAAGACCACTTCCTCTATGGGACTTAATAACTAAAAATTAGGAAAGGTCTTTTACAAGATATGTTGGTACCTTTCTTCAATGTATACTGTGTATATTATAGCTGTGTTAGGTTCTCAGTAAATAGTTGTCAAATGAATGAGCAAATGTAGTTTGTACTGATAGTGTTACAGAGCTAATAGCCTCCACTGAACAGTAGCTTGTAGTCTCCTATATGGTGACAACCATATTTCCCCTAAAGCTTTCTTTATCGAGCCTTTACTATTTGTTATGATATATGGGACTAATATAACACCAAGTGGTATACTCAGTTTATGTCACAAAAAGTAGAAAAAAGGCAACTGTGGGGACACCTGGGTGGCTCAGTTAAACATCTGACTCTTGATATCAGCGCAGGTCATGAGATAGAGCCCTAGTCCAGCTCCAAGCTGGGCATGAAGCCTGCATCAGATTCTCTCCCTCCCGGGGCGCCTGGGTGGCACAGCAGTTGGGCATCTGCCTTCGGCTCAGGGTGTGAGCCCGGCGTTATGGGATCGAGCCCCACATCAGGCTCCTCTGCTGTGAGCCTGCTTCTTCCTCTCCCACTCCCCCTGCTTGTGTTCCCTCTCTCACTGGCTGTCTCTATCTCTGTCAAATAAATAAATAAAATATTTTAAAAAAAAAAGAGTCTTNGTGTTCCCTCTCTCACTGGCTGTCTCTATCTCTGTCAAATAAATAAATAAAATCTTTAAAAAAAAAAAGAGTCTCTCCCTCCCTTTCCCTCTNTCCCTCCCTTTCCCTCTGCTCCTTCCCACTCCCAAAAAACAGGTAACCGTGACTAAACATGGGAAAATTTGATGTGACCATTACTGATATAAAAATAATTTGAAGAATCAATAAATTTCATAATTATAAATGATAGCCTTGCCGAAAGGTAAAATACATGTTAACAATGCAACTTTCCTCAAGTCAGACACTGATAATCATGGTATATTTCAAGACAAGCATATTTTAAATCCAGAGAAACACTACCTAGAAAACTCACCTACTTTTTTATTTGTGTCGTATATATGAAAATATCTTGAATTAGGACAGAAGCAGTGAAAGGATATGAGTAACAATTGTTGCAGACCCTGATGCCCTTTCAGGTCCTCTTGGGATAACCGGATTGTGTTAAAAAGCCAAAACCACGCCAAAAGTCTTCTAGAATGTTGGATTCTTTCTTAGCAAATAACCTATTTCTCACTCTTACTCAAGGAAATGATGAGAATATTGAATAAACAGGGGATTTCTCATTATGCATTGAGTAAAAAAGATATTTTAATGTTACATATCACTGAGAGATGAAACAAAGAATCTAGTTGTTAACAAATTTTCAAAGGGACTGGATTAAGTAGAATATTAATAATGTGCCTACAGAAAATATCTGGAAATAAATGTTTTATTTAGTAAGTGACTGTCAGAATATACAGAGCCAAACTTCTCTTCTGCTTATCCCTTTGTAATTTTTTAATTGAATGTTAAAAATTAAATAAGCTTTTTATGAAAAGGAAAAACATTTTGATACACTGATTGATTCATTCCCTGTTCTCCATGAAGTGCTATTTTTAATTTCAAACCGCTATTCATTTTTTACTTACAAGAAACACCAACTATATGAGGCATAAGGCAATAAAAATGCTTTGATTACAATTAATTGTTGTGTGCAATGAATAAGAACTAGAATTCTTTATTAGGAAAATACTAATCAAAGCAGTAGATAATACAAAACAGGTTATGAAAAGTTCTTTAAACATGAATTGCCCTTGTCCACGGTTTTCTTTTTCAATAGTCCAGATTATAAATCCATTTGAAAAAAGTCAATCAAAAGTGAGGAATAAGTGAATTGTATTATTTTATTGAAGTTCGAATATTCTCATTAAATGCACTAGTCTTTAGGTTAAAATAGGGACAGCAACTTTGCATACCATGGATATGGGACATTTTAATACTGATATAAAATATGTATTATTTTTATAAGAATGTTAGGTTGTGTTGTGTTTAAATACTTATCTAGTATGCTGTAGGATGATTCTCTAAAAATAAATTGGTAGTCTCTAAAACATAAGTTATTTGTTTTCTTGTAAAACTAATTGAAGTCTTATGATTTTTCCATTTCACATTACTCAAATAATATTTTCAAGGCATCTGTGGTAGGTTGAGAAACTAAGAACAGAAGAGAATAAAGTAAACTGACAGCTAAGTACTAATAACAAATGATTGCTTCAGAAGAAAACATCTCACAGTTTCCCACATGTTTTCCTTAATGGTTAAACATATTTAACAAAATCTTGGTAATCTTACTGTAAAAGCCTTTTTACTCTTACTTGGAAGTATTTGCAGCTAGCAGAGTTAATGCAGGCTCATTAAGGAAGCCACAGCGCTCCCTGCATTAGGACTCTGCTCTGAGCCCCAGCTTTTAGCCCAATTATCCCATATTGGGGCATGACGAAGGACATTGTTCCCAGCCCCTGATTCTCTTGATTTTTTTATAACTCTGTGACATTACCATCAATTTATCCAGGGATTCTCAAAATTAACCAACCATAAGGGTCAGTCTGGAGCTTCTTAAAATCAGATTTCCAGGCTCCTTCCTCAGGGGACTACAATTTATTTTGGTTAGGGTGGGTCTCCTAAATCTACATTTTAACAAGTTGGTAAGGTACTTCCTATGATCAGGTAAATTTGGAAATAATATCCACTCATCTGCTCATCTTATCTCCTGAGGATGATCTCTCAGCCCTTTGTGATTCCAGTCCTTTGAGCATTCTTTCCTGGGCACATCTCCATGTAATTTTCCTTCCATCTTTCTTCCCACCTCTGCTATTTGGGTCTGCACCTAAATCTTTTCCATTTGCAGGGCAAATCTCACTTCCCCACTTTCTTCCAAACCCTCTGGGATGAGAGTATCTTCTCCCAAAGCTATGAGGATTGTGGAGAGGAAATGAGGGGAGGACTGGCTAGGATTATATAGACAAGGAGCATACTAGAAATAATAGATGCTCAAAGCAGAAGGACTAGAGGAAAAAGGGAACAGAGCAGGGATGTGAGCAGGAAGAACGCAAGTTTACAAACCAGGGTAGAAACATAAGGTCGTGGTCAGTGACATTACATGGAGGGCATAGTGCCCTGTGCCTGGTGAGGATGAAAAGGGCAGACAGTTTGCTCCAAGAGGAATAGGCTAACAGGGCACTAAGACAGATATACAAACAACTGTCATTCAAGGCAGAATATAAGAAAATCTTAAAAAAAAAATGTTAAGGTACAAGCATTCTGAAGAGGGAGAGATCACAAATATTTGAGAGGATTAGGATCAACTTAATGGCAAAATGGCNACAAATATTTGAGAGGATTAGGATCAACTTAATGGCAAAATGGCATTTAATCTGAGTTCTGAAAGATATGTCAAATTGTGAAAGGTGGAATAGGAGAGCAAATTGTTTTGTTAGAATTAATTAATCAATGGCTGCATGAATTAATCAGTGAACAAATGAAATGAATTAAAGCAAAAATTAGTAACACAAATATAGCCTATCATTTCTAGATAAGTGATTTTTTTCAGGTTTCTGGATGGCTGCTCCTACCCATAGAAATACACTCCCGAACGCAGTACAGATGTGGGTGTCCCACAGATATTTTATACAGGAGTTTTAGGGATATATGTCACATGTAAGCATTTGGAAGCATCATTATGATTAGAATGAGAACGCTAGTTCCTATCTACAAACAAGGAACAACTTTCAGCAACTTCTTCAATAAGGATTCTGTGGTTCGATCATTAAAAAATAAAAGATCATGTAGTAGTTTAAATAAAACTCCTTGACTTTTAAAGAAATATTATCATTTTCTTTGAAGCCCTAAATGAGGCTGAGCCACAGTTAGGAAAATAAGACTTCTGAAATTAACATATATTTGAAAACAGTCATATCCCTTATTATCTGAATGTAATGATAACCACAAAATAAGGTGACCATTTTAAACATATAAGTGATGGTAGACAGTGTAAAAAAAAATGATGTTAATTTAATGGATGATTAGATGATCCTTCAGGTACATTTCAAAACTAGTTCTAGTTCTGGGTGAAACAGCTATCTAGTTAATCGTTTGGGACAGTGGCCCCCAGCTCACACTTTAAGCATTCCGAATGTATATCAGTAAAACACATTGCTTTTAAAAAGTGATGTAGGTACAGCATAGGGAATACAGTCAGTGGTATTAAATTAGTGTTATACGGTGACAGATGGTAGCTATACTTGTGGACAGCGTAACACATAGACTTGTTGCACAATATAGACAAGGTTGCACACCTGAAACTAAGTCACATTGTGTGTCAACTACATTTCAATTTTTAAAAAATATTTAGAAAAGTGTTGGGCAGGCCTGGGTGACTCAGTCGGTTAAGCCTCTGACTCTTGATTTCAGCTCAGGTCATGATCTCAGGGTCCTGATATCAAACCCCACATCCAGCTCCACCCTCAGCAGGAAGTCTGTTTGACATTCTCTCTCTCCTTCTCCCTCTGTCCCTCCCCCCACGCATGCACTAGCTTGCTCTTTGTCTCTCTCTGTCTCTCTCAAATAACTAAATAAATCTTTAAAAATGAATAAATAATTTTTTCAAAAAAGAAGTAAAGAAAAGATATGCGGAACATTTTTTTGGCTTTTTAAGTTTCTACTTTAGTTCCAATTTGGTAATATACAGTGTTATATTAATTTCAGGTGTACAATATAGTGATTCAACACTTCCATACATCACCCTGTGCTCATCATGACAAGTGCACTCCTTTTTCACCTTTTTTCACTCATCCCCGTACCCCCTTCCCTCTGGTAACCATCAGTTTGTTCTCTGGAGTTTAGAGTCTGTTTCTTGATTTTTCTCTCTTTGTTTATTTATTTTGTTTCTTAAATTCCACATATGAATGAAATCATATGGCATTTGTCTTTCTCTGACTTATTTTGCTTAGCATTATACTTTCTAGCTCCAACCACGTCGCTGCAAATGGCAAGATTTCATTCTTTTTTATGGCTGAATATTCCTTATGGAGACCATTTTTAAAAAAGGATTGCTTTCAGTGTGCTATAGAATATTCAGTTTACACACAAACCCCGTTTATCATACCTATCGGTTGCTGAGTCAGAAGGAAGGAAACTACAGATGTGGGTGTTCTCCAACCGGAATGTCCTGGTAGCAAGGGCCTCAGTTCTGGCTCAATCTCAATCCCCTCTGTACTTTATAATCTCACTATGTCGAGATTTTCAAATTCCTCTTGAAGTCATTCCCATGTTTGCTAATTCATAGAGTACCGATGCATTTTTTTCTTTGTCATTCTATATTGTGAATATTTAAAATCTTTTAATAAGAAAGAAGCCACATTGTAGTTTTAAAGTAAATAAAATGTGATAACCAGATTCTTTGCATAGAGCACAGAGTTTAGATGCTGCCAAATGCACATTGTTACATTTAAATGGTGTACTTCAAAACTTCCCATTGAGAGTTATCATCCACAAGTAGAACATATTGATTCAAGCAGGCATGGTAAAGGGGATGTTAACAGACGATTAACAACAACAACAACAAAAAGCACTTGAGGGGAATAGATGACTGTGTCTGCTCACTAAATTGTGTCAGAAGAAAATTCAAGGAGGATTAAATATGAGGAGGAATTGCAAGCAGGAGCCAGTAAACAAGAACACTGTGGACGTGAACACTAACCATGGAGTGGCCCAGCAGAAATTCACACAATAGTCTTCCCAAAGGAGGAAAGTTTTCACCTTACATAATGCAAGTTCCTTTAGGCAGAAACATATAACATCACTATTTTATGGAAAAAATAGAGGAAGGAGGGGCGCCTGGGTGGCACAGCGGTTCAGCATCTGTCTTCAGCTCAGGGCGTGATCCCGGCGTTATGGGATC